>NW_027394276.1:11695147-11973763 GCF_049309525.1 Garra rufa
CGAGTTTCAGCTTGCATTGCCAGAACCAAGTTTGTTATGTGCTGAAACGCTGTTTTCTGACATTTCAGGCTCTAACTTCAAAAATCATGCAAAACACTTCTAACACCTTCAGATATCTTTCTCTGTGTTGCAAAATAGGCTTTATTCATGCACAGACTGCAATTTTAATTTTGGGCCGAGTTTCAGCTTGCATTGCCTGAACCAAGTTTGTTATGTGCTGAAACGGCGTTTTCTGACATTTCAGGCTCTAACTTCAAAAATCATGCAAAACACTTCTAACACCTTCAGATATGTTTCTCTGTGTTGCAAAATAGGTTTTATTCATGCACAGACTGCAATTTTAATTTTGGGCCGAGTTTCAGCTTGCATTGTCTGAACCAAGTTTGTTATGTGCTGAAAGGCCTTTTTCTGACATTTCAGGCTCTAACTTCAAAAATCATGCAAAACACTTCTAACACCTTCAGATATGTTTCTCTGTGTTGCAAAATAGGTTTTATTCATGCACACACTGCAATTTTAATTTTGGACCGAGTTTCAGCTTGCATTGCCTGAACCAAGTTTGTTATGTGCTGAAACGCCGTTTTCTGACATTTCAGGCTCCAACTTCAAAAATCATGCAAAACACTTCTAACACTTTCAGATATGTTTCTCTGTGTTGCAAAATAGGTTTTATTCATGCACAGACTGCAATTTTAATTTCTGACCGAGTTTCAGCTTGCATTGCCAGAACCAAGTTTGTTATGTGCTGAAACGCTGTTTTCTGACATTTCAGGCTCTAACTTCAAAAATCATGCAAAACACTTCTAACACCTTCAGATATGTTTCTCTGTGTTGCAAAATAGGTTTTATTCATGCAGAGACTGCAATTTTGATTTTGGAAAGAGTTTCAGCTTGCATTGCCAGAACCAAGTTTGTTAAGTGCTGAAACGCTGTTTTCTGACATTTCAGGCTCTAACTTCAAAAATCATGCAAAACACTTCTAACACCTTCAGATATGTTTCTCTGTGTTGCAAAATAGGTTTTATTCATGCACAGACTGCAATTTTAATTTTGGGCCGAGTTTCAGCTTGCATTGCCTGAACCAAGTTTGTTATGTGCTGAAACGCCGTTTTCTGACATTTCAGGCTCTAACTTCAAAAATCATGCAAAACACTTCTAACACCTTCAGATATGTTTCTCTGTGTTGCAAAATAGGTTTTATTCATGCACACACTGCAATTTTAATTTTGGACCGAGTTTCAGCTTGCATTGCCTGAACCAAGTTTGTTATGTGCTGAAACGCCGTTTTCTGACATTTCAGGCTCCAACTTCAAAAGTCATGCAAAACACTTCTAACACCTTCAGATATGTTTCTCTGTGTTGCAAAATAGGTTTTATTCATGCACAGACTGCAATTTTAATTTCTGACCGAGTTTCAGCTTGCATTGCCAGAACCAAGTTTGTTATGTGCTGAAACGCTGTTTTCTGACATTTCAGGCTCTAACTTCAAAAATCATGCAAAACACTTCTAACACCTTCAGATATGTTTCTCTGTGTTGCAAAATAGGTTTTATTCATGCACACACTGCAATTTTAATTTTGGACCGAGTTTCAGCTTGCATTGCCTGAACCAAGTTTGTTATGTGCTGAAACGCCGTTTTCTGACATTTCAGGCTCCAACTTCAAAAATCATGCAAAACACTTCTAACACCTTCAGATATGTTTCTCTGTGTTGCAAAATAGGTTTTATTCATGCACAGACTGCAATTTTAATTTCTGACCGAGTTTCAGCTTGCATTGCCAGAACCAAGTTTGTTATGTGCTGAAACGCTGTTTTCTGACATTTCAGGCTCTAACTTCAAAAATCATGCAAAACACTTCTAACACCTTCAGATATGTTTCTCTGTGTTGCAAAATAGGTTTTATTCATGCACACACTGCAATTTTAATTTTGGACCGAGTTTCAGCTTGCATTGCCTGAACCAAGTTTGTTATGTGCTGAAACGCCGTTTTCTGACATTTCAGGCTCCAACTTCAAAAATCATGCAAAACACTTCTAACACCTTCAGATATGTTTCTCTGTGTTGCAAAATAGGTTTTATTCATGCACAGACTGCAATTTTAATTTTGGGCCGAGTTTCAGCTTGCATTGCCTGAACCAAGTTTGTTATGTGCTGAAACGCCGTTTTCTGACATTTCAGGCTCTAACTTCAAAAATCATGCAAAACACTTCTAACACCTTCAGATATGTTTCTCTGTGTTGCAAAATAGGTTTTATTCATGCACAGACTGCAATTTTTATTTTGGACCGAGTTTCAGCTTGCATTGCCAGAACCAAGTTTGTTAAGTGCTGAAACGCTGTTTTCTGACATTTCAGGCTTTAACTTCAAAAATCATGCAAAACACTTCTAACACCTTCAGATATGTTTCTCTGTGTTGCAAAATAGGTTTTATTCATGCACAGACTGCAATTTTAATTTTGGACCGAGTTTCAGCTTGCATTGCCAGAACCAAGTTTGTTATGTGCTGAAACGCTGTTTTCTGACATTTCAGGCTCTAACTTCAAAAATCATGCAAAACACTTCTAACACCTTCAGATATGTTTCTCTGTGTTGCAAAATAGGTTTTATTCATGCACAGACTGCAATTTTAATTTTGGGCCGAGTTTCAGCTTGCATTGTCTGAACCAAGTTTGTTATGTGCTGAAAGGCCTTTTTCTGACATTTCAGGCTCTAACTTCAAAAATCATGCAAAACACTTCTAACACCTTCAGATATGTTTCTCTGTGTTGCAAAATAGGTTTTATTCATGCACAGACTGCAATTTTAATTTCTGACCGAGTTTCAGCTTGCATTGCCAGAACCAAGTTTGTTATGTGCTGAAACGCTGTTTTCTGACATTTCAGGCTCTAACTTCAAAAATCATGCAAAACACTTCTAACACCTTCAGATATGTTTCTCTGTGTTGCAAAATAGGTTTTATTCATGCACAGACTGCAATTTTTATTTTGGACCGATTTTCAGCTTGCATTGCCAGAACCAAGTTTGTTATGTGCTGAAACGCTGTTTTCTGACATTTCAGGCTCTAACTTCAAAAATCATGCAAAACACTTCTAACACCTTCAGATATGTTTCTCTGTGTTGCAAAATAGGTTTTATTCATGCACACACTGCAATTTTAATTTTGGACCGAGTTTCAGCTTGCATTGCCTGAACCAAGTTTGTTATGTGCTGAAACGCCGTTTTCTGACATTTCAAGGCTCCAACTTCAAAAATCATGCAAAACACTTCTAACACCTTCAGATATGTTTCTCTGTGTTGCAAAATAGGTTTTATTCATGCACAGACTGCAATTTTAATTTCTGACCGAGTTTCAGCTTGCATTGCCAGAACCAAGTTTGTTATGTGCTGAAACGCTGTTTTCTGACATTTCAGGCTCTAACTTCAAAAATCATGCAAAACACTTCTAACACCTTCAGATATCTTTCTCTGTGTTGCAAAATAGGCTTTATTCATGCACAGACTGCAATTTTAATTTTGGGCCGAGTTTCAGCTTGCATTGCCTGAACCAAGTTTGTTATGTGCTGAAACGGCGTTTTCTGACATTTCAGGCTCTAACTTCAAAAATCATGCAAAACACTTCTAACACCTTCAGATATGTTTCTCTGTGTTGCAAAATAGGTTTTATTCATGCACAGACTGCAATTTTAATTTTGGGCCGAGTTTCAGCTTGCATTGTCTGAACCAAGTTTGTTATGTGCTGAAAGGCCTTTTTCTGACATTTCAGGCTCTAACTTCAAAAATCATGCAAAACACTTCTAACACCTTCAGATATGTTTCTCTGTGTTGCAAAATAGGTTTTATTCATGCACACACTGCAATTTTAATTTTGGACCGAGTTTCAGCTTGCATTGCCTGAACCAAGTTTGTTATGTGCTGAAACGCCGTTTTCTGACATTTCAGGCTCCAACTTCAAAAATCATGCAAAACACTTCTAACACTTTCAGATATGTTTCTCTGTGTTGCAAAATAGGTTTTATTCATGCACAGACTGCAATTTTAATTTCTGACCGAGTTTCAGCTTGCATTGCCAGAACCAAGTTTGTTATGTGCTGAAACGCTGTTTTCTGACATTTCAGGCTCTAACTTCAAAAATCATGCAAAACACTTCTAACACCTTCAGATATGTTTCTCTGTGTTGCAAAATAGGTTTTATTCATGCAGAGACTGCAATTTTGATTTTGGAAAGAGTTTCAGCTTGCATTGCCAGAACCAAGTTTGTTAAGTGCTGAAACGCTGTTTTCTGACATTTCAGGCTCTAACTTCAAAAATCATGCAAAACACTTCTAACACCTTCAGATATGTTTCTCTGTGTTGCAAAATAGGTTTTATTCATGCACAGACTGCAATTTTAATTTTGGGCCGAGTTTCAGCTTGCATTGCCTGAACCAAGTTTGTTATGTGCTGAAACGCCGTTTTCTGACATTTCAGGCTCTAACTTCAAAAATCATGCAAAACACTTCTAACACCTTCAGATATGTTTCTCTGTGTTGCAAAATAGGTTTTATTCATGCACACACTGCAATTTTAATTTTGGACCGAGTTTCAGCTTGCATTGCCTGAACCAAGTTTGTTATGTGCTGAAACGCCGTTTTCTGACATTTCAGGCTCCAACTTCAAAAGTCATGCAAAACACTTCTAACACCTTCAGATATGTTTCTCTGTGTTGCAAAATAGGTTTTATTCATGCACAGACTGCAATTTTAATTTCTGACCGAGTTTCAGCTTGCATTGCCAGAACCAAGTTTGTTATGTGCTGAAACGCTGTTTTCTGACATTTCAGGCTCTAACTTCAAAAATCATGCAAAACACTTCTAACACCTTCAGATATCTTTCTCTGTGTTGCAAAATAGGCTTTATTCATGCACAGACTGCAATTTTAATTTTGGGCCGAGTTTCAGCTTGCATTGCCTGAACCAAGTTTGTTATGTGCTGAAACGGCGTTTTCTGACATTTCAGGCTCTAACTTCAAAAATCATGCAAAACACTTCTAACACCTTCAGATATGTTTCTCTGTGTTGCAAAATAGGTTTTATTCATGCACAGACTGCAATTTTAATTTTGGGCCGAGTTTCAGCTTGCATTGCCTGAACCAAGTTTGTTATGTGCTGAAAAGCCGTTTTCTGACATTTCAGGCTCTAACTTCAAAAATCATGCAAAACACTTCTAACACCTTCAGATATGTTTCTCTGTGTTGCAAAATAGGTTTTATTCATGCACAGACTGCAATTTTTATTTTGGACCGAGTTTCAGCTTGCATTGCCAGAACCAAGTTTGTTATGTGCTGAAACGCTGTTTTCTGACATTTCAGGCTCTAACTTCAAAAATCATGCAAAACACTTCTAACACCTTCAGATATGTTTCTCTGTGTTGCAAAATAGGTTTTATTCATGCACACACTGCAATTTTAATTTTGGACCGAGTTTCAGCTTGCATTGCCTGAACCAAGTTTGTTATGTGCTGAAACGCCGTTTTCTGACATTTCAGGCTCCAACTTCAAAAATCATGCAAAACACTTCTAACACCTTCAGATATGTTTCTCTGTGTTGCAAAATAGGTTTTATTCATGCACAGACTGCAATTTTAATTTCTGACCGAGTTTCAGCTTGCATTGCCAGAACCAAGTTTGTTATGTGCTGAAACGCTGTTTTCTGACATTTCAGGCTCTAACTTCAAAAATCATGCAAAACACTTCTAACACCTTCAGATATGTTTCTCTGTGTTGCAAAATAGGTTTTATTCATGCACACACTGCAATTTTAATTTTGGACCGAGTTTCAGCTTGCATTGCCTGAACCAAGTTTGTTATGTGCTGAAACGCCGTTTTCTGACATTTCAGGCTCCAACTTCAAAAATCATGCAAAACACTTCTAACACCTTCAGATATGTTTCTCTGTGTTGCAAAATAGGTTTTATTCATGCACAGACTGCAATTTTAATTTTGGGCCGAGTTTCAGCTTGCATTGCCTGAACCAAGTTTGTTATGTGCTGAAACGCCGTTTTCTGACATTTCAGGCTCTAACTTCAAAAATCATGCAAAACACTTCTAACACCTTCAGATATGTTTCTCTGTGTTGCAAAATAGGTTTTATTCATGCACAGACTGCAATTTTTATTTTGGACCGAGTTTCAGCTTGCATTGCCAGAACCAAGTTTGTTAAGTGCTGAAACGCTGTTTTCTGACATTTCAGGCTTTAACTTCAAAAATCATGCAAAACACTTCTAACACCTTCAGATATGTTTCTCTGTGTTGCAAAATAGGTTTTATTCATGCACAGACTGCAATTTTAATTTTGGACCGAGTTTCAGCTTGCATTGCCAGAACCAAGTTTGTTATGTGCTGAAACGCTGTTTTCTGACATTTCAGGCTCTAACTTCAAAAATCATGCAAAACACTTCTAACACCTTCAGATATGTTTCTCTGTGTTGCAAAATAGGTTTTATTCATGCACAGACTGCAATTTTAATTTTGGGCCGAGTTTCAGCTTGCATTGTCTGAACCAAGTTTGTTATGTGCTGAAAGGCCTTTTTCTGACATTTCAGGCTCTAACTTCAAAAATCATGCAAAACACTTCTAACACCTTCAGATATGTTTCTCTGTGTTGCAAAATAGGTTTTATTCATGCACAGACTGCAATTTTAATTTCTGACCGAGTTTCAGCTTGCATTGCCAGAACCAAGTTTGTTATGTGCTGAAACGCTGTTTTCTGACATTTCAGGCTCTAACTTCAAAAATCATGCAAAACACTTCTAACACCTTCAGATATGTTTCTCTGTGTTGCAAAATAGGTTTTATTCATGCACAGACTGCAATTTTTATTTTGGACCGATTTTCAGCTTGCATTGCCAGAACCAAGTTTGTTATGTGCTGAAACGCTGTTTTCTGACATTTCAGGCTCTAACTTCAAAAATCATGCAAAACACTTCTAACACCTTCAGATATGTTTCTCTGTGTTGCAAAATAGGTTTTATTCATGCACACACTGCAATTTTAATTTTGGACCGAGTTTCAGCTTGCATTGCCTGAACCAAGTTTGTTATGTGCTGAAACGCCGTTTTCTGACATTTCAGGCTCCAACTTCAAAAATCATGCAAAACACTTCTAACACCTTCAGATATGTTTCTCTGTGTTGCAAAATAGGTTTTATTCATGCACAGACTGCAATTTTAATTTCTGACCGAGTTTCAGCTTGCATTGCCAGAACCAAGTTTGTTATGTGCTGAAACGCTGTTTTCTGACATTTCAGGCTCTAACTTCAAAAATCATGCAAAACACTTCTAACACCTTCAGATATCTTTCTCTGTGTTGCAAAATAGGCTTTATTCATGCACAGACTGCAATTTTAATTTTGGGCCGAGTTTCAGCTTGCATTGCCTGAACCAAGTTTGTTATGTGCTGAAACGGCGTTTTCTGACATTTCAGGCTCTAACTTCAAAAATCATGCAAAACACTTCTAACACCTTCAGATATGTTTCTCTGTGTTGCAAAATAGGTTTTATTCATGCACAGACTGCAATTTTAATTTTGGGCCGAGTTTCAGCTTGCATTGTCTGAACCAAGTTTGTTATGTGCTGAAAGGCCTTTTTCTGACATTTCAGGCTCTAACTTCAAAAATCATGCAAAACACTTCTAACACCTTCAGATATGTTTCTCTGTGTTGCAAAATAGGTTTTATTCATGCACACACTGCAATTTTAATTTTGGACCGAGTTTCAGCTTGCATTGCCTGAACCAAGTTTGTTATGTGCTGAAACGCCGTTTTCTGACATTTCAGGCTCCAACTTCAAAAATCATGCAAAACACTTCTAACACTTTCAGATATGTTTCTCTGTGTTGCAAAATAGGTTTTATTCATGCACAGACTGCAATTTTAATTTCTGACCGAGTTTCAGCTTGCATTGCCAGAACCAAGTTTGTTATGTGCTGAAACGCTGTTTTCTGACATTTCAGGCTCTAACTTCAAAAATCATGCAAAACACTTCTAACACCTTCAGATATGTTTCTCTGTGTTGCAAAATAGGTTTTATTCATGCAGAGACTGCAATTTTGATTTTGGAAAGAGTTTCAGCTTGCATTGCCAGAACCAAGTTTGTTAAGTGCTGAAACGCTGTTTTCTGACATTTCAGGCTCTAACTTCAAAAATCATGCAAAACACTTCTAACACCTTCAGATATGTTTCTCTGTGTTGCAAAATAGGTTTTATTCATGCACACACTGCAATTTTAATTTTGGACCGAGTTTCAGCTTGCATTGCCTGAACCAAGTTTGTTATGTGCTGAAACGCCGTTTTCTGACATTTCAGGCTCCAACTTCAAAAGTCATGCAAAACACTTCTAACACCTTCAGATATGTTTCTCTGTGTTGCAAAATAGGTTTTATTCATGCACAGACTGCAATTTTAATTTCTGACCGAGTTTCAGCTTGCATTGCCAGAACCAAGTTTGTTATGTGCTGAAACGCTGTTTTCTGACATTTCAGGCTCTAACTTCAAAAATCATGCAAAACACTTCTAACACCTTCAGATATGTTTCTCTGTGTTGCAAAATAGGTTTTATTCATGCACACACTGCAATTTTAATTTTGGACCGAGTTTCAGCTTGCATTGCCTGAACCAAGTTTGTTATGTGCTGAAACGCCGTTTTCTGACATTTCAGGCTCCAACTTCAAAAATCATGCAAAACACTTCTAACACCTTCAGATATGTTTCTCTGTGTTGCAAAATAGGTTTTATTCATGCACAGACTGCAATTTTTATTTTGGACCGAGTTTCAGCTTGCATTGCCAGAACCAAGTTTGTTATGTGCTGAAACGCTGTTTTCTGACATTTCAGGCTCTAACTTCAAAAATCATGCAAAACACTTCTAACACCTTCAGATATGTTTCTCTGTGTTGCAAAATAGGTTTTATTCATGCACACACTGCAATTTTAATTTTGGACCGAGTTTCAGCTTGCATTGCCTGAACCAAGTTTGTTATGTGCTGAAACGCCGTTTTCTGACATTTCAGGCTCCAACTTCAAAAATCATGCAAAACACTTCTAACACCTTCAGATATGTTTCTCTGTGTTGCAAAATAGGTTTTATTCATGCACAGACTGCAATTTTAATTTCTGACCGAGTTTCAGCTTGCATTGCCAGAACCAAGTTTGTTATGTGCTGAAACGCTGTTTTCTGACATTTCAGGCTCTAACTTCAAAAATCATGCAAAACACTTCTAACACCTTCAGATATGTTTCTCTGTGTTGCAAAATAGGTTTTATTCATGCACACACTGCAATTTTAATTTTGGACCGAGTTTCAGCTTGCATTGCCTGAACCAAGTTTGTTATGTGCTGAAACGCCGTTTTCTGACATTTCAGGCTCCAACTTCAAAAATCATGCAAAACACTTCTAACACCTTCAGATATGTTTCTCTGTGTTGCAAAATAGGTTTTATTCATGCACAGACTGCAATTTTAATTTTGGGCCGAGTTTCAGCTTGCATTGCCTGAACCAAGTTTGTTATGTGCTGAAACGCCGTTTTCTGACATTTCAGGCTCTAACTTCAAAAATCATGCAAAACACTTCTAACACCTTCAGATATGTTTCTCTGTGTTGCAAAATAGGTTTTATTCATGCACAGACTGCAATTTTTATTTTGGACCGAGTTTCAGCTTGCATTGCCAGAACCAAGTTTGTTAAGTGCTGAAACGCTGTTTTCTGACATTTCAGGCTTTAACTTCAAAAATCATGCAAAACACTTCTAACACCTTCAGATATGTTTCTCTGTGTTGCAAAATAGGTTTTATTCATGCACAGACTGCAATTTTAATTTTGGACCGAGTTTCAGCTTGCATTGCCAGAACCAAGTTTGTTATGTGCTGAAACGCTGTTTTCTGACATTTCAGGCTCTAACTTCAAAAATCATGCAAAACACTTCTAACACCTTCAGATATGTTTCTCTGTGTTGCAAAATAGGTTTTATTCATGCACAGACTGCAATTTTAATTTTGGGCCGAGTTTCAGCTTGCATTGTCTGAATCAAGTTTGTTATGTGCTGAAAGGCCTTTTTCTGACATTTCAGGCTCTAACTTCAAAAATCATGCAAAACACTTCTAACACCTTCAGATATGTTTCTCTGTGTTGCAAAATAGGTTTTATTCATGCACAGACTGCAATTTTAATTTCTGACCGAGTTTCAGCTTGCATTGCCAGAACCAAGTTTGTTATGTGCTGAAACGCTGTTTTCTGACATTTCAGGCTCTAACTTCAAAAATCATGCAAAACACTTCTAACACCTTCAGATATGTTTCTCTGTGTTGCAAAATAGGTTTTATTCATGCACAGACTGCAATTTTTATTTTGGACCGATTTTCAGCTTGCATTGCCAGAACCAAGTTTGTTATGTGCTGAAACGCTGTTTTCTGACATTTCAGGCTCTAACTTCAAAAATCATGCAAAACACTTCTAACACCTTCAGATATGTTTCTCTGTGTTGCAAAATAGGTTTTATTCATGCACACACTGCAATTTTAATTTTGGACCGAGTTTCAGCTTGCATTGCCTGAACCAAGTTTGTTATGTGCTGAAACGCCGTTTTCTGACATTTCAGGCTCCAACTTCAAAAATCATGCAAAACACTTCTAACACCTTCAGATATGTTTCTCTGTGTTGCAAAATAGGTTTTATTCATGCACAGACTGCAATTTTAATTTCTGACCGAGTTTCAGCTTGCATTGCCAGAACCAAGTTTGTTATGTGCTGAAACGCTGTTTTCTGACATTTCAGGCTCTAACTTCAAAAATCATGCAAAACACTTCTAACACCTTCAGATATCTTTCTCTGTGTTGCAAAATAGGCTTTATTCATGCACAGACTGCAATTTTAATTTTGGGCCGAGTTTCAGCTTGCATTGCCTGAACCAAGTTTGTTATGTGCTGAAACGGCGTTTTCTGACATTTCAGGCTCTAACTTCAAAAATCATGCAAAACACTTCTAACACCTTCAGATATGTTTCTCTGTGTTGCAAAATAGGTTTTATTCATGCACACACTGCAATTTTAATTTTGGACCGAGTTTCAGCTTGCATTGCCTGAACCAAGTTTGTTATGTGCTGAAACGCCGTTTTCTGACATTTCAGGCTCCAACTTCAAAAATCATGCAAAACACTTCTAACACTTTCAGATATGTTTCTCTGTGTTGCAAAATAGGTTTTATTCATGCACAGACTGCAATTTTAATTTCTGACCGAGTTTCAGCTTGCATTGCCAGAACCAAGTTTGTTATGTGCTGAAACGCTGTTTTCTGACATTTCAGGCTCTAACTTCAAAAATCATGCAAAACACTTCTAACACCTTCAGATATGTTTCTCTGTGTTGCAAAATAGGTTTTATTCATGCAGAGACTGCAATTTTGATTTTGGAAAGAGTTTCAGCTTGCATTGCCAGAACCAAGTTTGTTAAGTGCTGAAACGCTGTTTTCTGACATTTCAGGCTCTAACTTCAAAAATCATGCAAAACACTTCTAACACCTTCAGATATGTTTCTCTGTGTTGCAAAATAGGTTTTATTCATGCACAGACTGCAATTTTAATTTTGGGCCGAGTTTCAGCTTGCATTGCCTGAACCAAGTTTGTTATGTGCTGAAACGCCGTTTTCTGACATTTCAGGCTCTAACTTCAAAAATCATGCAAAACACTTCTAACACCTTCAGATATGTTTCTCTGTGTTGCAAAATAGGTTTTATTCATGCACACACTGCAATTTTAATTTTGGACCGAGTTTCAGCTTGCATTGCCTGAACCAAGTTTGTTATGTGCTGAAACGCCGTTTTCTGACATTTCAGGCTCCAACTTCAAAAGTCATGCAAAACACTTCTAACACCTTCAGATATGTTTCTCTGTGTTGCAAAATAGGTTTTATTCATGCACAGACTGCAATTTTAATTTCTGACCGAGTTTCAGCTTGCATTGCCAGAACCAAGTTTGTTATGTGCTGAAACGCTGTTTTCTGACATTTCAGGCTCTAACTTCAAAAATCATGCAAAACACTTCTAACACCTTCAGATATGTTTCTCTGTGTTGCAAAATAGGTTTTATTCATGCACACACTGCAATTTTAATTTTGGACCGAGTTTCAGCTTGCATTGCCTGAACCAAGTTTGTTATGTGCTGAAACGCCGTTTTCTGACATTTCAGGCTCCAACTTCAAAAATCATGCAAAACACTTCTAACACCTTCAGATATGTTTCTCTGTGTTGCAAAATAGGTTTTATTCATGCACAGACTGCAATTTTAATTTCTGACCGAGTTTCAGCTTGCATTGCCAGAACCAAGTTTGTTATGTGCTGAAACGCTGTTTTCTGACATTTCAGGCTCTAACTTCAAAAATCATGCAAAACACTTCTAACACCTTCAGATATGTTTCTCTGTGTTGCAAAATAGGTTTTATTCATGCACACACTGCAATTTTAATTTTGGACCGAGTTTCAGCTTGCATTGCCTGAACCAAGTTTGTTATGTGCTGAAACGCCGTTTTCTGACATTTCAGGCTCCAACTTCAAAAATCATGCAAAACACTTCTAACACCTTCAGATATGTTTCTCTGTGTTGCAAAATAGGTTTTATTCATGCACAGACTGCAATTTTTATTTTGGACCGATTTTCAGCTTGCATTGCCAGAACCAAGTTTGTTATGTGCTGAAACGCTGTTTTCTGACATTTCAGGCTCTAACTTCAAAAATCATGCAAAACACTTCTAACACCTTCAGATATGTTTCTCTGTGTTGCAAAATAGGTTTTATTCATGCACACACTGCAATTTTAATTTTGGACCGAGTTTCAGCTTGCATTGCCTGAACCAAGTTTGTTATGTGCTGAAACGCCGTTTTCTGACATTTCAAGGCTCCAACTTCAAAAATCATGCAAAACACTTCTAACACCTTCAGATATGTTTCTCTGTGTTGCAAAATAGGTTTTATTCATGCACAGACTGCAATTTTAATTTCTGACCGAGTTTCAGCTTGCATTGCCAGAACCAAGTTTGTTATGTGCTGAAACGCTGTTTTCTGACATTTCAGGCTCTAACTTCAAAAATCATGCAAAACACTTCTAACACCTTCAGATATCTTTCTCTGTGTTGCAAAATAGGCTTTATTCATGCACAGACTGCAATTTTAATTTTGGGCCGAGTTTCAGCTTGCATTGCCTGAACCAAGTTTGTTATGTGCTGAAACGGCGTTTTCTGACATTTCAGGCTCTAACTTCAAAAATCATGCAAAACACTTCTAACACCTTCAGATATGTTTCTCTGTGTTGCAAAATAGGTTTTATTCATGCACAGACTGCAATTTTAATTTTGGGCCGAGTTTCAGCTTGCATTGTCTGAACCAAGTTTGTTATGTGCTGAAAGGCCTTTTTCTGACATTTCAGGCTCTAACTTCAAAAATCATGCAAAACACTTCTAACACCTTCAAATATGTTTCTCTGTGTTGCAAAATAGGTTTTATTCATGCACACACTGCAATTTTAATTTTGGACCGAGTTTCAGCTTGCATTGCCTGAACCAAGTTTGTTATGTGCTGAAACGCCGTTTTCTGACATTTCAGGCTCCAACTTCAAAAATCATGCAAAACACTTCTAACACTTTCAGATATGTTTCTCTGTGTTGCAAAATAGGTTTTATTCATGCACAGACTGCAATTTTAATTTCTGACCGAGTTTCAGCTTGCATTGCCAGAACCAAGTTTGTTATGTGCTGAAACGCTGTTTTCTGACATTTCAGGCTCTAACTTCAAAAATCATGCAAAACACTTCTAACACCTTCAGATATGTTTCTCTGTGTTGCAAAATAGGTTTTATTCATGCAGAGACTGCAATTTTGATTTTGGAAAGAGTTTCAGCTTGCATTGCCAGAACCAAGTTTGTTAAGTGCTGAAACGCTGTTTTCTGACATTTCAGGCTCTAACTTCAAAAATCATGCAAAACACTTCTAACACCTTCAGATATGTTTCTCTGTGTTGCAAAATAGGTTTTATTCATGCACAGACTGCAATTTTAATTTTGGGCCGAGTTTCAGCTTGCATTGCCTGAACCAAGTTTGTTATGTGCTGAAACGCCGTTTTCTGACATTTCAGGCTCTAACTTCAAAAATCATGCAAAACACTTCTAACACCTTCAGATATGTTTCTCTGTGTTGCAAAATAGGTTTTATTCATGCACACACTGCAATTTTAATTTTGGACCGAGTTTCAGCTTGCATTGCCTGAACCAAGTTTGTTATGTGCTGAAACGCCGTTTTCTGACATTTCAGGCTCCAACTTCAAAAGTCATGCAAAACACTTCTAACACCTTCAGATATGTTTCTCTGTGTTGCAAAATAGGTTTTATTCATGCACAGACTGCAATTTTAATTTCTGACCGAGTTTCAGCTTGCATTGCCAGAACCAAGTTTGTTATGTGCTGAAACGCTGTTTTCTGACATTTCAGGCTCTAACTTCAAAAATCATGCAAAACACTTCTAACACCTTCAGATATCTTTCTCTGTGTTGCAAAATAGGCTTTATTCATGCACAGACTGCAATTTTAATTTTGGGCCGAGTTTCAGCTTGCATTGCCTGAACCAAGTTTGTTATGTGCTGAAACGGCGTTTTCTGACATTTCAGGCTCTAACTTCAAAAATCATGCAAAACACTTCTAACACCTTCAGATATGTTTCTCTGTGTTGCAAAATAGGTTTTATTCATGCACAGACTGCAATTTTAATTTTGGGCCGAGTTTCAGCTTGCATTGCCTGAACCAAGTTTGTTATGTGCTGAAAAGCCGTTTTCTGACATTTCAGGCTCTAACTTCAAAAATCATGCAAAACACTTCTAACACCTTCAGATATGTTTCTCTGTGTTGCAAAATAGGTTTTATTCATGCACAGACTGCAATTTTTATTTTGGACCGAGTTTCAGCTTGCATTGCCAGAACCAAGTTTGTTATGTGCTGAAACGCTGTTTTCTGACATTTCAGGCTCTAACTTCAAAAATCATGCAAAACACTTCTAACACCTTCAGATATGTTTCTCTGTGTTGCAAAATAGGTTTTATTCATGCACACACTGCAATTTTAATTTTGGACCGAGTTTCAGCTTGCATTGCCTGAACCAAGTTTGTTATGTGCTGAAACGCCGTTTTCTGACATTTCAGGCTCCAACTTCAAAAATCATGCAAAACACTTCTAACACCTTCAGATATGTTTCTCTGTGTTGCAAAATAGGTTTTATTCATGCACAGACTGCAATTTTAATTTCTGACCGAGTTTCAGCTTGCATTGCCAGAACCAAGTTTGTTATGTGCTGAAACGCTGTTTTCTGACATTTCAGGCTCTAACTTCAAAAATCATGCAAAACACTTCTAACACCTTCAGATATGTTTCTCTGTGTTGCAAAATAGGTTTTATTCATGCACACACTGCAATTTTAATTTTGGACCGAGTTTCAGCTTGCATTGCCTGAACCAAGTTTGTTATGTGCTGAAACGCCGTTTTCTGACATTTCAGGCTCCAACTTCAAAAATCATGCAAAACACTTCTAACACCTTCAGATATGTTTCTCTGTGTTGCAAAATAGGTTTTATTCATGCACAGACTGCAATTTTAATTTTGGGCCGAGTTTCAGCTTGCATTGCCTGAACCAAGTTTGTTATGTGCTGAAACGCCGTTTTCTGACATTTCAGGCTCTAACTTCAAAAATCATGCAAAACACTTCTAACACCTTCAGATATGTTTCTCTGTGTTGCAAAATAGGTTTTATTCATGCACAGACTGCAATTTTTATTTTGGACCGAGTTTCAGCTTGCATTGCCAGAACCAAGTTTGTTAAGTGCTGAAACGCTGTTTTCTGACATTTCAGGCTTTAACTTCAAAAATCATGCAAAACACTTCTAACACCTTCAGATATGTTTCTCTGTGTTGCAAAATAGGTTTTATTCATGCACAGACTGCAATTTTAATTTTGGACCGAGTTTCAGCTTGCATTGCCAGAACCAAGTTTGTTATGTGCTGAAACGCTGTTTTCTGACATTTCAGGCTCTAACTTCAAAAATCATGCAAAACACTTCTAACACCTTCAGATATGTTTCTCTGTGTTGCAAAATAGGTTTTATTCATGCACAGACTGCAATTTTAATTTTGGGCCGAGTTTCAGCTTGCATTGTCTGAACCAAGTTTGTTATGTGCTGAAAGGCCTTTTTCTGACATTTCAGGCTCTAACTTCAAAAATCATGCAAAACACTTCTAACACCTTCAGATATGTTTCTCTGTGTTGCAAAATAGGTTTTATTCATGCACAGACTGCAATTTTAATTTCTGACCGAGTTTCAGCTTGCATTGCCAGAACCAAGTTTGTTATGTGCTGAAACGCTGTTTTCTGACATTTCAGGCTCTAACTTCAAAAATCATGCAAAACACTTCTAACACCTTCAGATATGTTTCTCTGTGTTGCAAAATAGGTTTTATTCATGCACAGACTGCAATTTTTATTTTGGACCGATTTTCAGCTTGCATTGCCAGAACCAAGTTTGTTATGTGCTGAAACGCTGTTTTCTGACATTTCAGGCTCTAACTTCAAAAATCATGCAAAACACTTCTAACACCTTCAGATATGTTTCTCTGTGTTGCAAAATAGGTTTTATTCATGCACACACTGCAATTTTAATTTTGGACCGAGTTTCAGCTTGCATTGCCTGAACCAAGTTTGTTATGTGCTGAAACGCCGTTTTCTGACATTTCAGGCTCCAACTTCAAAAATCATGCAAAACACTTCTAACACCTTCAGATATGTTTCTCTGTGTTGCAAAATAGGTTTTATTCATGCACAGACTGCAATTTTAATTTCTGACCGAGTTTCAGCTTGCATTGCCAGAACCAAGTTTGTTATGTGCTGAAACGCTGTTTTCTGACATTTCAGGCTCTAACTTCAAAAATCATGCAAAACACTTCTAACACCTTCAGATATCTTTCTCTGTGTTGCAAAATAGGCTTTATTCATGCACAGACTGCAATTTTAATTTTGGGCCGAGTTTCAGCTTGCATTGCCTGAACCAAGTTTGTTATGTGCTGAAACGGCGTTTTCTGACATTTCAGGCTCTAACTTCAAAAATCATGCAAAACACTTCTAACACCTTCAGATATGTTTCTCTGTGTTGCAAAATAGGTTTTATTCATGCACAGACTGCAATTTTAATTTTGGGCCGAGTTTCAGCTTGCATTGTCTGAACCAAGTTTGTTATGTGCTGAAAGGCCTTTTTCTGACATTTCAGGCTCTAACTTCAAAAATCATGCAAAACACTTCTAACACCTTCAGATATGTTTCTCTGTGTTGCAAAATAGGTTTTATTCATGCACACACTGCAATTTTAATTTTGGACCGAGTTTCAGCTTGCATTGCCTGAACCAAGTTTGTTATGTGCTGAAACGCCGTTTTCTGACATTTCAGGCTCCAACTTCAAAAATCATGCAAAACACTTCTAACACTTTCAGATATGTTTCTCTGTGTTGCAAAATAGGTTTTATTCATGCACAGACTGCAATTTTAATTTCTGACCGAGTTTCAGCTTGCATTGCCAGAACCAAGTTTGTTATGTGCTGAAACGCTGTTTTCTGACATTTCAGGCTCTAACTTCAAAAATCATGCAAAACACTTCTAACACCTTCAGATATGTTTCTCTGTGTTGCAAAATAGGTTTTATTCATGCAGAGACTGCAATTTTGATTTTGGAAAGAGTTTCAGCTTGCATTGCCAGAACCAAGTTTGTTAAGTGCTGAAACGCTGTTTTCTGACATTTCAGGCTCTAACTTCAAAAATCATGCAAAACACTTCTAACACCTTCAGATATGTTTCTCTGTGTTGCAAAATAGGTTTTATTCATGCACAGACTGCAATTTTAATTTTGGGCCGAGTTTCAGCTTGCATTGCCTGAACCAAGTTTGTTATGTGCTGAAACGCCGTTTTCTGACATTTCAGGCTCTAACTTCAAAAATCATGCAAAACACTTCTAACACCTTCAGATATGTTTCTCTGTGTTGCAAAATAGGTTTTATTCATGCACACACTGCAATTTTAATTTTGGACCGAGTTTCAGCTTGCATTGCCTGAACCAAGTTTGTTATGTGCTGAAACGCCGTTTTCTGACATTTCAGGCTCCAACTTCAAAAGTCATGCAAAACACTTCTAACACCTTCAGATATGTTTCTCTGTGTTGCAAAATAGGTTTTATTCATGCACAGACTGCAATTTTAATTTCTGACCGAGTTTCAGCTTGCATTGCCAGAACCAAGTTTGTTATGTGCTGAAACGCTGTTTTCTGACATTTCAGGCTCTAACTTCAAAAATCATGCAAAACACTTCTAACACCTTCAGATATGTTTCTCTGTGTTGCAAAATAGGTTTTATTCATGCACACACTGCAATTTTAATTTTGGACCGAGTTTCAGCTTGCATTGCCTGAACCAAGTTTGTTATGTGCTGAAACGCCGTTTTCTGACATTTCAGGCTCCAACTTCAAAAATCATGCAAAACACTTCTAACACCTTCAGATATGTTTCTCTGTGTTGCAAAATAGGTTTTATTCATGCACAGACTGCAATTTTAATTTCTGACCGAGTTTCAGCTTGCATTGCCAGAACCAAGTTTGTTATGTGCTGAAACGCTGTTTTCTGACATTTCAGGCTCTAACTTCAAAAATCATGCAAAACACTTCTAACACCTTCAGATATGTTTCTCTGTGTTGCAAAATAGGTTTTATTCATGCACACACTGCAATTTTAATTTTGGACCGAGTTTCAGCTTGCATTGCCTGAACCAAGTTTGTTATGTGCTGAAACGCCGTTTTCTGACATTTCAGGCTCCAACTTCAAAAATCATGCAAAACACTTCTAACACCTTCAGATATGTTTCTCTGTGTTGCAAAATAGGTTTTATTCATGCACAGACTGCAATTTTAATTTTGGGCCGAGTTTCAGCTTGCATTGCCTGAACCAAGTTTGTTATGTGCTGAAACGCCGTTTTCTGACATTTCAGGCTCTAACTTCAAAAATCATGCAAAACACTTCTAACACCTTCAGATATGTTTCTCTGTGTTGCAAAATAGGTTTTATTCATGCACAGACTGCAATTTTTATTTTGGACCGAGTTTCAGCTTGCATTGCCAGAACCAAGTTTGTTAAGTGCTGAAACGCTGTTTTCTGACATTTCAGGCTTTAACTTCAAAAATCATGCAAAACACTTCTAACACCTTCAGATATGTTTCTCTGTGTTGCAAAATAGGTTTTATTCATGCACAGACTGCAATTTTAATTTTGGACCGAGTTTCAGCTTGCATTGCCAGAACCAAGTTTGTTATGTGCTGAAACGCTGTTTTCTGACATTTCAGGCTCTAACTTCAAAAATCATGCAAAACACTTCTAACACCTTCAGATATGTTTCTCTGTGTTGCAAAATAGGTTTTATTCATGCACAGACTGCAATTTTAATTTTGGGCCGAGTTTCAGCTTGCATTGTCGGAACCAAGTTTGTTATGTGCTGAAAGGCCTTTTTCTGACATTTCAGGCTCTAACTTCAAAAATCATGCAAAACACTTCTAACACCTTCAGATATGTTTCTCTGTGTTGCAAAATAGGTTTTATTCATGCACAGACTGCAATTTTAATTTCTGACCGAGTTTCAGCTTGCATTGCCAGAACCAAGTTTGTTATGTGCTGAAACGCTGTTTTCTGACATTTCAGGCTCTAACTTCAAAAATCATGCAAAACACTTCTAACACCTTCAGATATGTTTCTCTGTGTTGCAAAATAGGTTTTATTCATGCACAGACTGCAATTTTTATTTTGGACCGATTTTCAGCTTGCATTGCCAGAACCAAGTTTGTTATGTGCTGAAACGCTGTTTTCTGACATTTCAGGCTCTAACTTCAAAAATCATGCAAAACACTTCTAACACCTTCAGATATGTTTCTCTGTGTTGCAAAATAGGTTTTATTCATGCACACACTGCAATTTTAATTTTGGACCGAGTTTCAGCTTGCATTGCCTGAACCAAGTTTGTTATGTGCTGAAACGCCGTTTTCTGACATTTCAAGGCTCCAACTTCAAAAATCATGCAAAACACTTCTAACACCTTCAGATATGTTTCTCTGTGTTGCAAAATAGGTTTTATTCATGCACAGACTGCAATTTTAATTTCTGACCGAGTTTCAGCTTGCATTGCCAGAACCAAGTTTGTTATGTGCTGAAACGCTGTTTTCTGACATTTCAGGCTCTAACTTCAAAAATCATGCAAAACACTTCTAACACCTTCAGATATCTTTCTCTGTGTTGCAAAATAGGCTTTATTCATGCACAGACTGCAATTTTAATTTTGGGCCGAGTTTCAGCTTGCATTGCCTGAACCAAGTTTGTTATGTGCTGAAACGGCGTTTTCTGACATTTCAGGCTCTAACTTCAAAAATCATGCAAAACACTTCTAACACCTTCAGATATGTTTCTCTGTGTTGCAAAATAGGTTTTATTCATGCACAGACTGCAATTTTAATTTTGGGCCGAGTTTCAGCTTGCATTGTCTGAACCAAGTTTGTTATGTGCTGAAAGGCCTTTTTCTGACATTTCAGGCTCTAACTTCAAAAATCATGCAAAACACTTCTAACACCTTCAGATATGTTTCTCTGTGTTGCAAAATAGGTTTTATTCATGCACACACTGCAATTTTAATTTTGGACCGAGTTTCAGCTTGCATTGCCTGAACCAAGTTTGTTATGTGCTGAAACGCCGTTTTCTGACATTTCAGGCTCCAACTTCAAAAATCATGCAAAACACTTCTAACACTTTCAGATATGTTTCTCTGTGTTGCAAAATAGGTTTTATTCATGCACAGACTGCAATTTTAATTTCTGACCGAGTTTCAGCTTGCATTGCCAGAACCAAGTTTGTTATGTGCTGAAACGCTGTTTTCTGACATTTCAGGCTCTAACTTCAAAAATCATGCAAAACACTTCTAACACCTTCAGATATGTTTCTCTGTGTTGCAAAATAGGTTTTATTCATGCAGAGACTGCAATTTTGATTTTGGAAAGAGTTTCAGCTTGCATTGCCAGAACCAAGTTTGTTAAGTGCTGAAACGCTGTTTTCTGACATTTCAGGCTCTAACTTCAAAAATCATGCAAAACACTTCTAACACCTTCAGATATGTTTCTCTGTGTTGCAAAATAGGTTTTATTCATGCACAGACTGCAATTTTAATTTTGGGCCGAGTTTCAGCTTGCATTGCCTGAACCAAGTTTGTTATGTGCTGAAACGCCGTTTTCTGACATTTCAGGCTCTAACTTCAAAAATCATGCAAAACACTTCTAACACCTTCAGATATGTTTCTCTGTGTTGCAAAATAGGTTTTATTCATGCACACACTGCAATTTTAATTTTGGACCGAGTTTCAGCTTGCATTGCCTGAACCAAGTTTGTTATGTGCTGAAATGCCGTTTTCTGACATTTCAGGCTCCAACTTCAAAAGTCATGCAAAACACTTCTAACACCTTCAGATATGTTTCTCTGTGTTGCAAAATAGGTTTTATTCATGCACAGACTGCAATTTTAATTTCTGACCGAGTTTCAGCTTGCATTGCCAGAACCAAGTTTGTTATGTGCTGAAACGCTGTTTTCTGACATTTCAGGCTCTAACTTCAAAAATCATGCAAAACACTTCTAACACCTTCAGATATCTTTCTCTGTGTTGCAAAATAGGCTTTATTCATGCACAGACTGCAATTTTAATTTTGGGCCGAGTTTCAGCTTGCATTGCCTGAACCAAGTTTGTTATGTGCTGAAACGGCGTTTTCTGACATTTCAGGCTCTAACTTCAAAAATCATGCAAAACACTTCTAACACCTTCAGATATGTTTCTCTGTGTTGCAAAATAGGTTTTATTCATGCACAGACTGCAATTTTAATTTTGGGCCGAGTTTCAGCTTGCATTGCCTGAACCAAGTTTGTTATGTGCTGAAAAGCCGTTTTCTGACATTTCAGGCTCTAACTTCAAAAATCATGCAAAACACTTCTAACACCTTCAGATATGTTTCTCTGTGTTGCAAAATAGGTTTTATTCATGCACAGACTGCAATTTTTATTTTGGACCGAGTTTCAGCTTGCATTGCCAGAACCAAGTTTGTTATGTGCTGAAACGCTGTTTTCTGACATTTCAGGCTCTAACTTCAAAAATCATGCAAAACACTTCTAACACCTTCAGATATGTTTCTCTGTGTTGCAAAATAGGTTTTATTCATGCACACACTGCAATTTTAATTTTGGACCGAGTTTCAGCTTGCATTGCCTGAACCAAGTTTGTTATGTGCTGAAACGCCGTTTTCTGACATTTCAGGCTCCAACTTCAAAAATCATGCAAAACACTTCTAACACCTTCAGATATGTTTCTCTGTGTTGCAAAATAGGTTTTATTCATGCACAGACTGCAATTTTAATTTCTGACCGAGTTTCAGCTTGCATTGCCAGAACCAAGTTTGTTATGTGCTGAAACGCTGTTTTCTGACATTTCAGGCTCTAACTTCAAAAATCATGCAAAACACTTCTAACACCTTCAGATATGTTTCTCTGTGTTGCAAAATAGGTTTTATTCATGCACACACTGCAATTTTAATTTTGGACCGAGTTTCAGCTTGCATTGCCTGAACCAAGTTTGTTATGTGCTGAAACGCCGTTTTCTGACATTTCAGGCTCCAACTTCAAAAATCATGCAAAACACTTCTAACACCTTCAGATATGTTTCTCTGTGTTGCAAAATAGGTTTTATTCATGCACAGACTGCAATTTTAATTTTGGGCCGAGTTTCAGCTTGCATTGCCTGAACCAAGTTTGTTATGTGCTGAAACGCCGTTTTCTGACATTTCAGGCTCTAACTTCAAAAATCATGCAAAACACTTCTAACACCTTCAGATATGTTTCTCTGTGTTGCAAAATAGGTTTTATTCATGCACAGACTGCAATTTTTATTTTGGACCGAGTTTCAGCTTGCATTGCCAGAACCAAGTTTGTTAAGTGCTGAAACGCTGTTTTCTGACATTTCAGGCTTTAACTTCAAAAATCATGCAAAACACTTCTAACACCTTCAGATATGTTTCTCTGTGTTGCAAAATAGGTTTTATTCATGCACAGACTGCAATTTTAATTTTGGACCGAGTTTCAGCTTGCATTGCCAGAACCAAGTTTGTTATGTGCTGAAACGCTGTTTTCTGACATTTCAGGCTCTAACTTCAAAAATCATGCAAAACACTTCTAACACCTTCAGATATGTTTCTCTGTGTTGCAAAATAGGTTTTATTCATGCACAGACTGCAATTTTAATTTTGGGCCGAGTTTCAGCTTGCATTGTCTGAACCAAGTTTGTTATGTGCTGAAAGGCCTTTTTCTGACATTTCAGGCTCTAACTTCAAAAATCATGCAAAACACTTCTAACACCTTCAGATATGTTTCTCTGTGTTGCAAAATAGGTTTTATTCATGCACAGACTGCAATTTTAATTTCTGACCGAGTTTCAGCTTGCATTGCCAGAACCAAGTTTGTTATGTGCTGAAACGCTGTTTTCTGACATTTCAGGCTCTAACTTCAAAAATCATGCAAAACACTTCTAACACCTTCAGATATGTTTCTCTGTGTTGCAAAATAGGTTTTATTCATGCACAGACTGCAATTTTTATTTTGGACCGATTTTCAGCTTGCATTGCCAGAACCAAGTTTGTTATGTGCTGAAACGCTGTTTTCTGACATTTCAGGCTCTAACTTCAAAAATCATGCAAAACACTTCTAACACCTTCAGATATGTTTCTCTGTGTTGCAAAATAGGTTTTATTCATGCACACACTGCAATTTTAATTTTGGACCGAGTTTCAGCTTGCATTGCCTGAACCAAGTTTGTTATGTGCTGAAACGCCGTTTTCTGACATTTCAGGCTCCAACTTCAAAAATCATGCAAAACACTTCTAACACCTTCAGATATGTTTCTCTGTGTTGCAAAATAGGTTTTATTCATGCACAGACTGCAATTTTAATTTCTGACCGAGTTTCAGCTTGCATTGCCAGAACCAAGTTTGTTATGTGCTGAAACGCTGTTTTCTGACATTTCAGGCTCTAACTTCAAAAATCATGCAAAACACTTCTAACACCTTCAGATATCTTTCTCTGTGTTGCAAAATAGGCTTTATTCATGCACAGACTGCAATTTTAATTTTGGGCCGAGTTTCAGCTTGCATTGCCTGAACCAAGTTTGTTATGTGCTGAAACGGCGTTTTCTGACATTTCAGGCTCTAACTTCAAAAATCATGCAAAACACTTCTAACACCTTCAGATATGTTTCTCTGTGTTGCAAAATAGGTTTTATTCATGCACAGACTGCAATTTTAATTTTGGGCCGAGTTTCAGCTTGCATTGTCTGAACCAAGTTTGTTATGTGCTGAAAGGCCTTTTTCTGACATTTCAGGCTCTAACTTCAAAAATCATGCAAAACACTTCTAACACCTTCAGATATGTTTCTCTGTGTTGCAAAATAGGTTTTATTCATGCACACACTGCAATTTTAATTTTGGACCGAGTTTCAGCTTGCATTGCCTGAACCAAGTTTGTTATGTGCTGAAACGCCGTTTTCTGACATTTCAGGCTCCAACTTCAAAAATCATGCAAAACACTTCTAACACTTTCAGATATGTTTCTCTGTGTTGCAAAATAGGTTTTATTCATGCACAGACTGCAATTTTAATTTCTGACCGAGTTTCAGCTTGCATTGCCAGAACCAAGTTTGTTATGTGCTGAAACGCTGTTTTCTGACATTTCAGGCTCTAACTTCAAAAATCATGCAAAACACTTCTAACACCTTCAGATATGTTTCTCTGTGTTGCAAAATAGGTTTTATTCATGCAGAGACTGCAATTTTGATTTTGGAAAGAGTTTCAGCTTGCATTGCCAGAACCAAGTTTGTTAAGTGCTGAAACGCTGTTTTCTGACATTTCAGGCTCTAACTTCAAAAATCATGCAAAACACTTCTAACACCTTCAGATATGTTTCTCTGTGTTGCAAAATAGGTTTTATTCATGCACAGACTGCAATTTTAATTTTGGGCCGAGTTTCAGCTTGCATTGCCTGAACCAAGTTTGTTATGTGCTGAAACGCCGTTTTCTGACATTTCAGGCTCTAACTTCAAAAATCATGCAAAACACTTCTAACACCTTCAGATATGTTTCTCTGTGTTGCAAAATAGGTTTTATTCATGCACACACTGCAATTTTAATTTTGGACCGAGTTTCAGCTTGCATTGCCTGAACCAAGTTTGTTATGTGCTGAAACGCCGTTTTCTGACATTTCAGGCTCCAACTTCAAAAGTCATGCAAAACACTTCTAACACCTTCAGATATGTTTCTCTGTGTTGCAAAATAGGTTTTATTCATGCACAGACTGCAATTTTAATTTCTGACCGAGTTTCAGCTTGCATTGCCAGAACCAAGTTTGTTATGTGCTGAAACGCTGTTTTCTGACATTTCAGGCTCTAACTTCAAAAATCATGCAAAACACTTCTAACACCTTCAGATATCTTTCTCTGTGTTGCAAAATAGGCTTTATTCATGCACAGACTGCAATTTTAATTTTGGGCCGAGTTTCAGCTTGCATTGCCTGAACCAAGTTTGTTATGTGCTGAAACGGCGTTTTCTGACATTTCAGGCTCTAACTTCAAAAATCATGCAAAACACTTCTAACACCTTCAGATATGTTTCTCTGTGTTGCAAAATAGGTTTTATTCATGCACAGACTGCAATTTTAATTTTGGGCCGAGTTTCAGCTTGCATTGCCTGAACCAAGTTTGTTATGTGCTGAAAAGCCGTTTTCTGACATTTCAGGCTCTAACTTCAAAAATCATGCAAAACACTTCTAACACCTTCAGATATGTTTCTCTGTGTTGCAAAATAGGTTTTATTCATGCACAGACTGCAATTTTTATTTTGGACCGAGTTTCAGCTTGCATTGCCAGAACCAAGTTTGTTATGTGCTGAAACGCTGTTTTCTGACATTTCAGGCTCTAACTTCAAAAATCATGCAAAACACTTCTAACACCTTCAGATATGTTTCTCTGTGTTGCAAAATAGGTTTTATTCATGCACACACTGCAATTTTAATTTTGGACCGAGTTTCAGCTTGCATTGCCTGAACCAAGTTTGTTATGTGCTGAAACGCCGTTTTCTGACATTTCAGGCTCCAACTTCAAAAATCATGCAAAACACTTCTAACACCTTCAGATATGTTTCTCTGTGTTGCAAAATAGGTTTTATTCATGCACAGACTGCAATTTTAATTTCTGACCGAGTTTCAGCTTGCATTGCCAGAACCAAGTTTGTTATGTGCTGAAACGCTGTTTTCTGACATTTCAGGCTCTAACTTCAAAAATCATGCAAAACACTTCTAACACCTTCAGATATGTTTCTCTGTGTTGCAAAATAGGTTTTATTCATGCACACACTGCAATTTTAATTTTGGACCGAGTTTCAGCTTGCATTGCCTGAACCAAGTTTGTTATGTGCTGAAACGCCGTTTTCTGACATTTCAGGCTCCAACTTCAAAAATCATGCAAAACACTTCTAACACCTTCAGATATGTTTCTCTGTGTTGCAAAATAGGTTTTATTCATGCACAGACTGCAATTTTAATTTTGGGCCGAGTTTCAGCTTGCATTGCCTGAACCAAGTTTGTTATGTGCTGAAACGCCGTTTTCTGACATTTCAGGCTCTAACTTCAAAAATCATGCAAAACACTTCTAACACCTTCAGATATGTTTCTCTGTGTTGCAAAATAGGTTTTATTCATGCACAGACTGCAATTTTTATTTTGGACCGAGTTTCAGCTTGCATTGCCAGAACCAAGTTTGTTAAGTGCTGAAACGCTGTTTTCTGACATTTCAGGCTTTAACTTCAAAAATCATGCAAAACACTTCTAACACCTTCAGATATGTTTCTCTGTGTTGCAAAATAGGTTTTATTCATGCACAGACTGCAATTTTAATTTTGGACCGAGTTTCAGCTTGCATTGCCAGAACCAAGTTTGTTATGTGCTGAAACGCTGTTTTCTGACATTTCAGGCTCTAACTTCAAAAATCATGCAAAACACTTCTAACACCTTCAGATATGTTTCTCTGTGTTGCAAAATAGGTTTTATTCATGCACAGACTGCAATTTTAATTTTGGGCCGAGTTTCAGCTTGCATTGTCTGAACCAAGTTTGTTATGTGCTGAAAGGCCTTTTTCTGACATTTCAGGCTCTAACTTCAAAAATCATGCAAAACACTTCTAACACCTTCAGATATGTTTCTCTGTGTTGCAAAATAGGTTTTATTCATGCACAGACTGCAATTTTAATTTCTGACCGAGTTTCAGCTTGCATTGCCAGAACCAAGTTTGTTATGTGCTGAAACGCTGTTTTCTGACATTTCAGGCTCTAACTTCAAAAATCATGCAAAACACTTCTAACACCTTCAGATATGTTTCTCTGTGTTGCAAAATAGGTTTTATTCATGCACAGACTGCAATTTTTATTTTGGACCGATTTTCAGCTTGCATTGCCAGAACCAAGTTTGTTATGTGCTGAAACGCTGTTTTCTGACATTTCAGGCTCTAACTTCAAAAATCATGCAAAACACTTCTAACACCTTCAGATATGTTTCTCTGTGTTGCAAAATAGGTTTTATTCATGCACACACTGCAATTTTAATTTTGGACCGAGTTTCAGCTTGCATTGCCTGAACCAAGTTTGTTATGTGCTGAAACGCCGTTTTCTGACATTTCAGGCTCCAACTTCAAAAATCATGCAAAACACTTCTAACACCTTCAGATATGTTTCTCTGTGTTGCAAAATAGGTTTTATTCATGCACAGACTGCAATTTTAATTTCTGACCGAGTTTCAGCTTGCATTGCCAGAACCAAGTTTGTTATGTGCTGAAACGCTGTTTTCTGACATTTCAGGCTCTAACTTCAAAAATCATGCAAAACACTTCTAACACCTTCAGATATCTTTCTCTGTGTTGCAAAATAGGCTTTATTCATGCACAGACTGCAATTTTAATTTTGGGCCGAGTTTCAGCTTGCATTGCCTGAACCAAGTTTGTTATGTGCTGAAACGGCGTTTTCTGACATTTCAGGCTCTAACTTCAAAAATCATGCAAAACACTTCTAACACCTTCAGATATGTTTCTCTGTGTTGCAAAATAGGTTTTATTCATGCACAGACTGCAATTTTAATTTTGGGCCGAGTTTCAGCTTGCATTGTCTGAACCAAGTTTGTTATGTGCTGAAAGGCCTTTTTCTGACATTTCAGGCTCTAACTTCAAAAATCATGCAAAACACTTCTAACACCTTCAGATATGTTTCTCTGTGTTGCAAAATAGGTTTTATTCATGCACACACTGCAATTTTAATTTTGGACCGAGTTTCAGCTTGCATTGCCTGAACCAAGTTTGTTATGTGCTGAAACGCCGTTTTCTGACATTTCAGGCTCCAACTTCAAAAATCATGCAAAACACTTCTAACACTTTCAGATATGTTTCTCTGTGTTGCAAAATAGGTTTTATTCATGCACAGACTGCAATTTTAATTTCTGACCGAGTTTCAGCTTGCATTGCCAGAACCAAGTTTGTTATGTGCTGAAACGCTGTTTTCTGACATTTCAGGCTCTAACTTCAAAAATCATGCAAAACACTTCTAACACCTTCAGATATGTTTCTCTGTGTTGCAAAATAGGTTTTATTCATGCAGAGACTGCAATTTTGATTTTGGAAAGAGTTTCAGCTTGCATTGCCAGAACCAAGTTTGTTAAGTGCTGAAACGCTGTTTTCTGACATTTCAGGCTCTAACTTCAAAAATCATGCAAAACACTTCTAACACCTTCAGATATGTTTCTCTGTGTTGCAAAATAGGTTTTATTCATGCACAGACTGCAATTTTAATTTTGGGCCGAGTTTCAGCTTGCATTGCCTGAACCAAGTTTGTTATGTGCTGAAACGCCGTTTTCTGACATTTCAGGCTCTAACTTCAAAAATCATGCAAAACACTTCTAACACCTTCAGATATGTTTCTCTGTGTTGCAAAATAGGTTTTATTCATGCACACACTGCAATTTTAATTTTGGACCGAGTTTCAGCTTGCATTGCCTGAACCAAGTTTGTTATGTGCTGAAACGCCGTTTTCTGACATTTCAGGCTCCAACTTCAAAAGTCATGCAAAACACTTCTAACACCTTCAGATATGTTTCTCTGTGTTGCAAAATAGGTTTTATTCATGCACAGACTGCAATTTTAATTTCTGACCGAGTTTCAGCTTGCATTGCCAGAACCAAGTTTGTTATGTGCTGAAACGCTGTTTTCTGACATTTCAGGCTCTAACTTCAAAAATCATGCAAAACACTTCTAACACCTTCAGATATGTTTCTCTGTGTTGCAAAATAGGTTTTATTCATGCACACACTGCAATTTTAATTTTGGACCGAGTTTCAGCTTGCATTGCCTGAACCAAGTTTGTTATGTGCTGAAACGCCGTTTTCTGACATTTCAGGCTCCAACTTCAAAAATCATGCAAAACACTTCTAACACCTTCAGATATGTTTCTCTGTGTTGCAAAATAGGTTTTATTCATGCACAGACTGCAATTTTTATTTTGGACCGAGTTTCAGCTTGCATTGCCAGAACCAAGTTTGTTATGTGCTGAAACGCTGTTTTCTGACATTTCAGGCTCTAACTTCAAAAATCATGCAAAACACTTCTAACACCTTCAGATATGTTTCTCTGTGTTGCAAAATAGGTTTTATTCATGCACACACTGCAATTTTAATTTTGGACCGAGTTTCAGCTTGCATTGCCTGAACCAAGTTTGTTATGTGCTGAAACGCCGTTTTCTGACATTTCAGGCTCCAACTTCAAAAATCATGCAAAACACTTCTAACACCTTCAGATATGTTTCTCTGTGTTGCAAAATAGGTTTTATTCATGCACAGACTGCAATTTTAATTTCTGACCGAGTTTCAGCTTGCATTGCCAGAACCAAGTTTGTTATGTGCTGAAACGCTGTTTTCTGACATTTCAGGCTCTAACTTCAAAAATCATGCAAAACACTTCTAACACCTTCAGATATGTTTCTCTGTGTTGCAAAATAGGTTTTATTCATGCACACACTGCAATTTTAATTTTGGACCGAGTTTCAGCTTGCATTGCCTGAACCAAGTTTGTTATGTGCTGAAACGCCGTTTTCTGACATTTCAGGCTCCAACTTCAAAAATCATGCAAAACACTTCTAACACCTTCAGATATGTTTCTCTGTGTTGCAAAATAGGTTTTATTCATGCACAGACTGCAATTTTAATTTTGGGCCGAGTTTCAGCTTGCATTGCCTGAACCAAGTTTGTTATGTGCTGAAACGCCGTTTTCTGACATTTCAGGCTCTAACTTCAAAAATCATGCAAAACACTTCTAACACCTTCAGATATGTTTCTCTGTGTTGCAAAATAGGTTTTATTCATGCACAGACTGCAATTTTTATTTTGGACCGAGTTTCAGCTTGCATTGCCAGAACCAAGTTTGTTAAGTGCTGAAACGCTGTTTTCTGACATTTCAGGCTTTAACTTCAAAAATCATGCAAAACACTTCTAACACCTTCAGATATGTTTCTCTGTGTTGCAAAATAGGTTTTATTCATGCACAGACTGCAATTTTAATTTTGGACCGAGTTTCAGCTTGCATTGCCAGAACCAAGTTTGTTATGTGCTGAAACGCTGTTTTCTGACATTTCAGGCTCTAACTTCAAAAATCATGCAAAACACTTCTAACACCTTCAGATATGTTTCTCTGTGTTGCAAAATAGGTTTTATTCATGCACAGACTGCAATTTTAATTTTGGGCCGAGTTTCAGCTTGCATTGTCTGAATCAAGTTTGTTATGTGCTGAAAGGCCTTTTTCTGACATTTCAGGCTCTAACTTCAAAAATCATGCAAAACACTTCTAACACCTTCAGATATGTTTCTCTGTGTTGCAAAATAGGTTTTATTCATGCACAGACTGCAATTTTAATTTCTGACCGAGTTTCAGCTTGCATTGCCAGAACCAAGTTTGTTATGTGCTGAAACGCTGTTTTCTGACATTTCAGGCTCTAACTTCAAAAATCATGCAAAACACTTCTAACACCTTCAGATATGTTTCTCTGTGTTGCAAAATAGGTTTTATTCATGCACAGACTGCAATTTTTATTTTGGACCGATTTTCAGCTTGCATTGCCAGAACCAAGTTTGTTATGTGCTGAAACGCTGTTTTCTGACATTTCAGGCTCTAACTTCAAAAATCATGCAAAACACTTCTAACACCTTCAGATATGTTTCTCTGTGTTGCAAAATAGGTTTTATTCATGCACACACTGCAATTTTAATTTTGGACCGAGTTTCAGCTTGCATTGCCTGAACCAAGTTTGTTATGTGCTGAAACGCCGTTTTCTGACATTTCAGGCTCCAACTTCAAAAATCATGCAAAACACTTCTAACACCTTCAGATATGTTTCTCTGTGTTGCAAAATAGGTTTTATTCATGCACAGACTGCAATTTTAATTTCTGACCGAGTTTCAGCTTGCATTGCCAGAACCAAGTTTGTTATGTGCTGAAACGCTGTTTTCTGACATTTCAGGCTCTAACTTCAAAAATCATGCAAAACACTTCTAACACCTTCAGATATCTTTCTCTGTGTTGCAAAATAGGCTTTATTCATGCACAGACTGCAATTTTAATTTTGGGCCGAGTTTCAGCTTGCATTGCCTGAACCAAGTTTGTTATGTGCTGAAACGGCGTTTTCTGACATTTCAGGCTCTAACTTCAAAAATCATGCAAAACACTTCTAACACCTTCAGATATGTTTCTCTGTGTTGCAAAATAGGTTTTATTCATGCACACACTGCAATTTTAATTTTGGACCGAGTTTCAGCTTGCATTGCCTGAACCAAGTTTGTTATGTGCTGAAACGCCGTTTTCTGACATTTCAGGCTCCAACTTCAAAAATCATGCAAAACACTTCTAACACTTTCAGATATGTTTCTCTGTGTTGCAAAATAGGTTTTATTCATGCACAGACTGCAATTTTAATTTCTGACCGAGTTTCAGCTTGCATTGCCAGAACCAAGTTTGTTATGTGCTGAAACGCTGTTTTCTGACATTTCAGGCTCTAACTTCAAAAATCATGCAAAACACTTCTAACACCTTCAGATATGTTTCTCTGTGTTGCAAAATAGGTTTTATTCATGCAGAGACTGCAATTTTGATTTTGGAAAGAGTTTCAGCTTGCATTGCCAGAACCAAGTTTGTTAAGTGCTGAAACGCTGTTTTCTGACATTTCAGGCTCTAACTTCAAAAATCATGCAAAACACTTCTAACACCTTCAGATATGTTTCTCTGTGTTGCAAAATAGGTTTTATTCATGCACAGACTGCAATTTTAATTTTGGGCCGAGTTTCAGCTTGCATTGCCTGAACCAAGTTTGTTATGTGCTGAAACGCCGTTTTCTGACATTTCAGGCTCTAACTTCAAAAATCATGCAAAACACTTCTAACACCTTCAGATATGTTTCTCTGTGTTGCAAAATAGGTTTTATTCATGCACACACTGCAATTTTAATTTTGGACCGAGTTTCAGCTTGCATTGCCTGAACCAAGTTTGTTATGTGCTGAAACGCCGTTTTCTGACATTTCAGGCTCCAACTTCAAAAGTCATGCAAAACACTTCTAACACCTTCAGATATGTTTCTCTGTGTTGCAAAATAGGTTTTATTCATGCACAGACTGCAATTTTAATTTCTGACCGAGTTTCAGCTTGCATTGCCAGAACCAAGTTTGTTATGTGCTGAAACGCTGTTTTCTGACATTTCAGGCTCTAACTTCAAAAATCATGCAAAACACTTCTAACACCTTCAGATATGTTTCTCTGTGTTGCAAAATAGGTTTTATTCATGCACACACTGCAATTTTAATTTTGGACCGAGTTTCAGCTTGCATTGCCTGAACCAAGTTTGTTATGTGCTGAAACGCCGTTTTCTGACATTTCAGGCTCCAACTTCAAAAATCATGCAAAACACTTCTAACACCTTCAGATATGTTTCTCTGTGTTGCAAAATAGGTTTTATTCATGCACAGACTGCAATTTTAATTTCTGACCGAGTTTCAGCTTGCATTGCCAGAACCAAGTTTGTTATGTGCTGAAACGCTGTTTTCTGACATTTCAGGCTCTAACTTCAAAAATCATGCAAAACACTTCTAACACCTTCAGATATGTTTCTCTGTGTTGCAAAATAGGTTTTATTCATGCACACACTGCAATTTTAATTTTGGACCGAGTTTCAGCTTGCATTGCCTGAACCAAGTTTGTTATGTGCTGAAACGCCGTTTTCTGACATTTCAGGCTCCAACTTCAAAAATCATGCAAAACACTTCTAACACCTTCAGATATGTTTCTCTGTGTTGCAAAATAGGTTTTATTCATGCACAGACTGCAATTTTTATTTTGGACCGAGTTTCAGCTTGCATTGCCAGAACCAAGTTTGTTAAGTGCTGAAACGCTGTTTTCTGACATTTCAGGCTTTAACTTCAAAAATCATGCAAAACACTTCTAACACCTTCAGATATGTTTCTCTGTGTTGCAAAATAGGTTTTATTCATGCACAGACTGCAATTTTAATTTTGGACCGAGTTTCAGCTTGCATTGCCAGAACCAAGTTTGTTATGTGCTGAAACGCTGTTTTCTGACATTTCAGGCTCTAACTTCAAAAATCATGCAAAACACTTCTAACACCTTCAGATATGTTTCTCTGTGTTGCAAAATAGGTTTTATTCATGCACAGACTGCAATTTTAATTTTGGGCCGAGTTTCAGCTTGCATTGTCTGAACCAAGTTTGTTATGTGCTGAAAGGCCTTTTTCTGACATTTCAGGCTCTAACTTCAAAAATCATGCAAAACACTTCTAACACCTTCAGATATGTTTCTCTGTGTTGCAAAATAGGTTTTATTCATGCACAGACTGCAATTTTAATTTCTGACCGAGTTTCAGCTTGCATTGCCAGAACCAAGTTTGTTATGTGCTGAAACGCTGTTTTCTGACATTTCAGGCTCTAACTTCAAAAATCATGCAAAACACTTCTAACACCTTCAGATATGTTTCTCTGTGTTGCAAAATAGGTTTTATTCATGCACAGACTGCAATTTTTATTTTGGACCGATTTTCAGCTTGCATTGCCAGAACCAAGTTTGTTATGTGCTGAAACGCTGTTTTCTGACATTTCAGGCTCTAACTTCAAAAATCATGCAAAACACTTCTAACACCTTCAGATATGTTTCTCTGTGTTGCAAAATAGGTTTTATTCATGCACACACTGCAATTTTAATTTTGGACCGAGTTTCAGCTTGCATTGCCTGAACCAAGTTTGTTATGTGCTGAAACGCCGTTTTCTGACATTTCAAGGCTCCAACTTCAAAAATCATGCAAAACACTTCTAACACCTTCAGATATGTTTCTCTGTGTTGCAAAATAGGTTTTATTCATGCACAGACTGCAATTTTAATTTCTGACCGAGTTTCAGCTTGCATTGCCAGAACCAAGTTTGTTATGTGCTGAAACGCTGTTTTCTGACATTTCAGGCTCTAACTTCAAAAATCATGCAAAACACTTCTAACACCTTCAGATATCTTTCTCTGTGTTGCAAAATAGGCTTTATTCATGCACAGACTGCAATTTTAATTTTGGGCCGAGTTTCAGCTTGCATTGCCTGAACCAAGTTTGTTATGTGCTGAAACGGCGTTTTCTGACATTTCAGGCTCTAACTTCAAAAATCATGCAAAACACTTCTAACACCTTCAGATATGTTTCTCTGTGTTGCAAAATAGGTTTTATTCATGCACAGACTGCAATTTTAATTTTGGGCCGAGTTTCAGCTTGCATTGTCTGAACCAAGTTTGTTATGTGCTGAAAGGCCTTTTTCTGACATTTCAGGCTCTAACTTCAAAAATCATGCAAAACACTTCTAACACCTTCAGATATGTTTCTCTGTGTTGCAAAATAGGTTTTATTCATGCACACACTGCAATTTTAATTTTGGACCGAGTTTCAGCTTGCATTGCCTGAACCAAGTTTGTTATGTGCTGAAACGCCGTTTTCTGACATTTCAGGCTCCAACTTCAAAAATCATGCAAAACACTTCTAACACTTTCAGATATGTTTCTCTGTGTTGCAAAATAGGTTTTATTCATGCACAGACTGCAATTTTAATTTCTGACCGAGTTTCAGCTTGCATTGCCAGAACCAAGTTTGTTATGTGCTGAAACGCTGTTTTCTGACATTTCAGGCTCTAACTTCAAAAATCATGCAAAACACTTCTAACACCTTCAGATATGTTTCTCTGTGTTGCAAAATAGGTTTTATTCATGCAGAGACTGCAATTTTGATTTTGGAAAGAGTTTCAGCTTGCATTGCCAGAACCAAGTTTGTTAAGTGCTGAAACGCTGTTTTCTGACATTTCAGGCTCTAACTTCAAAAATCATGCAAAACACTTCTAACACCTTCAGATATGTTTCTCTGTGTTGCAAAATAGGTTTTATTCATGCACAGACTGCAATTTTAATTTTGGGCCGAGTTTCAGCTTGCATTGCCTGAACCAAGTTTGTTATGTGCTGAAACGCCGTTTTCTGACATTTCAGGCTCTAACTTCAAAAATCATGCAAAACACTTCTAACACCTTCAGATATGTTTCTCTGTGTTGCAAAATAGGTTTTATTCATGCACACACTGCAATTTTAATTTTGGACCGAGTTTTAGCTTGCATTGCCTGAACCAAGTTTGTTATGTGCTGAAACGCCGTTTTCTGACATTTCAGGCTCCAACTTCAAAAGTCATGCAAAACACTTCTAACACCTTCAGATATGTTTCTCTGTGTTGCAAAATAGGTTTTATTCATGCACAGACTGCAATTTTAATTTCTGACCGAGTTTCAGCTTGCATTGCCAGAACCAAGTTTGTTATGTGCTGAAACGCTGTTTTCTGACATTTCAGGCTCTAACTTCAAAAATCATGCAAAACACTTCTAACACCTTCAGATATCTTTCTCTGTGTTGCAAAATAGGCTTTATTCATGCACAGACTGCAATTTTAATTTTGGGCCGAGTTTCAGCTTGCATTGCCTGAACCAAGTTTGTTATGTGCTGAAACGGCGTTTTCTGACATTTCAGGCTCTAACTTCAAAAATCATGCAAAACACTTCTAACACCTTCAGATATGTTTCTCTGTGTTGCAAAATAGGTTTTATTCATGCACAGACTGCAATTTTAATTTTGGGCCGAGTTTCAGCTTGCATTGCCTGAACCAAGTTTGTTATGTGCTGAAAAGCCGTTTTCTGACATTTCAGGCTCTAACTTCAAAAATCATGCAAAACACTTCTAACACCTTCAGATATGTTTCTCTGTGTTGCAAAATAGGTTTTATTCATGCACAGACTGCAATTTTTATTTTGGACCGAGTTTCAGCTTGCATTGCCAGAACCAAGTTTGTTATGTGCTGAAACGCTGTTTTCTGACATTTCAGGCTCTAACTTCAAAAATCATGCAAAACACTTCTAACACCTTCAGATATGTTTCTCTGTGTTGCAAAATAGGTTTTATTCATGCACACACTGCAATTTTAATTTTGGACCGAGTTTCAGCTTGCATTGCCTGAACCAAGTTTGTTATGTGCTGAAACGCCGTTTTCTGACATTTCAGGCTCCAACTTCAAAAATCATGCAAAACACTTCTAACACCTTCAGATATGTTTCTCTGTGTTGCAAAATAGGTTTTATTCATGCACAGACTGCAATTTTAATTTCTGACCGAGTTTCAGCTTGCATTGCCAGAACCAAGTTTGTTATGTGCTGAAACGCTGTTTTCTGACATTTCAGGCTCTAACTTCAAAAATCATGCAAAACACTTCTAACACCTTCAGATATGTTTCTCTGTGTTGCAAAATAGGTTTTATTCATGCACACACTGCAATTTTAATTTTGGACCGAGTTTCAGCTTGCATTGCCTGAACCAAGTTTGTTATGTGCTGAAACGCCGTTTTCTGACATTTCAGGCTCCAACTTCAAAAATCATGCAAAACACTTCTAACACCTTCAGATATGTTTCTCTGTGTTGCAAAATAGGTTTTATTCATGCACAGACTGCAATTTTAATTTTGGGCCGAGTTTCAGCTTGCATTGCCTGAACCAAGTTTGTTATGTGCTGAAACGCCGTTTTCTGACATTTCAGGCTCTAACTTCAAAAATCATGCAAAACACTTCTAACACCTTCAGATATGTTTCTCTGTGTTGCAAAATAGGTTTTATTCATGCACAGACTGCAATTTTTATTTTGGACCGAGTTTCAGCTTGCATTGCCAGAACCAAGTTTGTTAAGTGCTGAAACGCTGTTTTCTGACATTTCAGGCTTTAACTTCAAAAATCATGCAAAACACTTCTAACACCTTCAGATATGTTTCTCTGTGTTGCAAAATAGGTTTTATTCATGCACAGACTGCAATTTTAATTTTGGACCGAGTTTCAGCTTGCATTGCCAGAACCAAGTTTGTTATGTGCTGAAACGCTGTTTTCTGACATTTCAGGCTCTAACTTCAAAAATCATGCAAAACACTTCTAACACCTTCAGATATGTTTCTCTGTGTTGCAAAATAGGTTTTATTCATGCACAGACTGCAATTTTAATTTTGGGCCGAGTTTCAGCTTGCATTGTCTGAACCAAGTTTGTTATGTGCTGAAAGGCCTTTTTCTGACATTTCAGGCTCTAACTTCAAAAATCATGCAAAACACTTCTAACACCTTCAGATATGTTTCTCTGTGTTGCAAAATAGGTTTTATTCATGCACAGACTGCAATTTTAATTTCTGACCGAGTTTCAGCTTGCATTGCCAGAACCAAGTTTGTTATGTGCTGAAACGCTGTTTTCTGACATTTCAGGCTCTAACTTCAAAAATCATGCAAAACACTTCTAACACCTTCAGATATGTTTCTCTGTGTTGCAAAATAGGTTTTATTCATGCACAGACTGCAATTTTTATTTTGGACCGATTTTCAGCTTGCATTGCCAGAACCAAGTTTGTTATGTGCTGAAACGCTGTTTTCTGACATTTCAGGCTCTAACTTCAAAAATCATGCAAAACACTTCTAACACCTTCAGATATGTTTCTCTGTGTTGCAAAATAGGTTTTATTCATGCACACACTGCAATTTTAATTTTGGACCGAGTTTCAGCTTGCATTGCCTGAACCAAGTTTGTTATGTGCTGAAACGCCGTTTTCTGACATTTCAGGCTCCAACTTCAAAAATCATGCAAAACACTTCTAACACCTTCAGATATGTTTCTCTGTGTTGCAAAATAGGTTTTATTCATGCACAGACTGCAATTTTAATTTCTGACCGAGTTTCAGCTTGCATTGCCAGAACCAAGTTTGTTATGTGCTGAAACGCTGTTTTCTGACATTTCAGGCTCTAACTTCAAAAATCATGCAAAACACTTCTAACACCTTCAGATATCTTTCTCTGTGTTGCAAAATAGGCTTTATTCATGCACAGACTGCAATTTTAATTTTGGGCCGAGTTTCAGCTTGCATTGCCTGAACCAAGTTTGTTATGTGCTGAAACGGCGTTTTCTGACATTTCAGGCTCTAACTTCAAAAATCATGCAAAACACTTCTAACACCTTCAGATATGTTTCTCTGTGTTGCAAAATAGGTTTTATTCATGCACAGACTGCAATTTTAATTTTGGGCCGAGTTTCAGCTTGCATTGTCTGAACCAAGTTTGTTATGTGCTGAAAGGCCTTTTTCTGACATTTCAGGCTCTAACTTCAAAAATCATGCAAAACACTTCTAACACCTTCAGATATGTTTCTCTGTGTTGCAAAATAGGTTTTATTCATGCACACACTGCAATTTTAATTTTGGACCGAGTTTCAGCTTGCATTGCCTGAACCAAGTTTGTTATGTGCTGAAACGCCGTTTTCTGACATTTCAGGCTCCAACTTCAAAAATCATGCAAAACACTTCTAACACTTTCAGATATGTTTCTCTGTGTTGCAAAATAGGTTTTATTCATGCACAGACTGCAATTTTAATTTCTGACCGAGTTTCAGCTTGCATTGCCAGAACCAAGTTTGTTATGTGCTGAAACGCTGTTTTCTGACATTTCAGGCTCTAACTTCAAAAATCATGCAAAACACTTCTAACACCTTCAGATATGTTTCTCTGTGTTGCAAAATAGGTTTTATTCATGCAGAGACTGCAATTTTGATTTTGGAAAGAGTTTCAGCTTGCATTGCCAGAACCAAGTTTGTTAAGTGCTGAAACGCTGTTTTCTGACATTTCAGGCTCTAACTTCAAAAATCATGCAAAACACTTCTAACACCTTCAGATAGGTTTCTCTGTGTTGCAAAATAGGTTTTATTCATGCACAGACTGCAATTTTAATTTTGGGCCGAGTTTCAGCTTGCATTGCCTGAACCAAGTTTGTTATGTGCTGAAACGCCGTTTTCTGACATTTCAGGCTCTAACTTCAAAAATCATGCAAAACACTTCTAACACCTTCAGATATGTTTCTCTGTGTTGCAAAATAGGTTTTATTCATGCACACACTGCAATTTTAATTTTGGACCGAGTTTCAACTTGCATTGCCAGAACCAAGTTTGTTATGTGCTGAAACGCTGTTTTCTGACATTTCAGGCTCTAACTTCAAAAATCATGCAAAACACTTCTAACACCTTCAGATATGTTTCTCTGTGTTGCAAAATAGGTTTTATTCATGCACAGACTGCAATTTTAATTTTGGGCCGAGTTTCAGCTTGCATTGTCTGAACCAAGTTTGTTATGTGCTGAAAGGCCTTTTTCTGACATTTCAGGCTCTAACTTCAAAAATCATGCAAAACACTTCTAACACCTTCAGATATGTTTCTCTGTGTTGCAAAATAGGTTTTATTCATGCACAGACTGCAATTTTAATTTCTGACCGAGTTTCAGCTTGCATTGCCAGAACCAAGTTTGTTATGTGCTGAAACGCTGTTTTCTGACATTTCAGGCTCTAACTTCAAAAATCATGCAAAACACTTCTAACACCTTCAGATATGTTTCTCTGTGTTGCAAAATAGGTTTTATTCATGCACAGACTGCAATTTTTATTTTGGACCGATTTTCAGCTTGCATTGCCAGAACCAAGTTTGTTATGTGCTGAAACGCTGTTTTCTGACATTTCAGGCTCTAACTTCAAAAATCATGCAAAACACTTCTAACACCTTCAGATATGTTTCTCTGTGTTGCAAAATAGGTTTTATTCATGCACACACTGCAATTTTAATTTTGGACCGAGTTTCAGCTTGCATTGCCTGAACCAAGTTTGTTATGTGCTGAAACGCCGTTTTCTGACATTTCAGGCTCCAACTTCAAAAATCATGCAAAACACTTCTAACACCTTCAGATATGTTTCTCTGTGTTGCAAAATAGGTTTTATTCATGCACAGACTGCAATTTTAATTTCTGACCGAGTTTCAGCTTGCATTGCCAGAACCAAGTTTGTTATGTGCTGAAACGCTGTTTTCTGACATTTCAGGCTCTAACTTCAAAAATCATGCAAAACACTTCTAACACCTTCAGATATCTTTCTCTGTGTTGCAAAATAGGCTTTATTCATGCACAGACTGCAATTTTAATTTTGGGCCGAGTTTCAGCTTGCATTGCCTGAACCAAGTTTGTTATGTGCTGAAACGGCGTTTTCTGACATTTCAGGCTCTAACTTCAAAAATCATGCAAAACACTTCTAACACCTTCAGATATGTTTCTCTGTGTTGCAAAATAGGTTTTATTCATGCACAGACTGCAATTTTAATTTTGGGCCGAGTTTCAGCTTGCATTGTCTGAACCAAGTTTGTTATGTGCTGAAAGGCCTTTTTCTGACATTTCAGGCTCTAACTTCAAAAATCATGCAAAACACTTCTAACACCTTCAGATATGTTTCTCTGTGTTGCAAAATAGGTTTTATTCATGCACACACTGCAATTTTAATTTTGGACCGAGTTTCAGCTTGCATTGCCTGAACCAAGTTTGTTATGTGCTGAAACGCCGTTTTCTGACATTTCAGGCTCCAACTTCAAAAATCATGCAAAACACTTCTAACACTTTCAGATATGTTTCTCTGTGTTGCAAAATAGGTTTTATTCATGCACAGACTGCAATTTTAATTTCTGACCGAGTTTCAGCTTGCATTGCCAGAACCAAGTTTGTTATGTGCTGAAACGCTGTTTTCTGACATTTCAGGCTCTAACTTCAAAAATCATGCAAAACACTTCTAACACCTTCAGATATGTTTCTCTGTGTTGCAAAATAGGTTTTATTCATGCAGAGACTGCAATTTTGATTTTGGAAAGAGTTTCAGCTTGCATTGCCAGAACCAAGTTTGTTAAGTGCTGAAACGCTGTTTTCTGACATTTCAGGCTCTAACTTCAAAAATCATGCAAAACACTTCTAACACCTTCAGATATGTTTCTCTGTGTTGCAAAATAGGTTTTATTCATGCACAGACTGCAATTTTAATTTTGGGCCGAGTTTCAGCTTGCATTGCCTGAACCAAGTTTGTTATGTGCTGAAACGCCGTTTTCTGACATTTCAGGCTCTAACTTCAAAAATCATGCAAAACACTTCTAACACCTTCAGATATGTTTCTCTGTGTTGCAAAATAGGTTTTATTCATGCACACACTGCAATTTTAATTTTGGACCGAGTTTCAGCTTGCATTGCCTGAACCAAGTTTGTTATGTGCTGAAACGCCGTTTTCTGACATTTCAGGCTCCAACTTCAAAAGTCATGCAAAACACTTCTAACACCTTCAGATATGTTTCTCTGTGTTGCAAAATAGGTTTTATTCATGCACAGACTGCAATTTTAATTTCTGACCGAGTTTCAGCTTGCATTGCCAGAACCAAGTTTGTTATGTGCTGAAACGCTGTTTTCTGACATTTCAGGCTCTAACTTCAAAAATCATGCAAAACACTTCTAACACCTTCAGATATGTTTCTCTGTGTTGCAAAATAGGTTTTATTCATGCACACACTGCAATTTTAATTTTGGACCGAGTTTCAGCTTGCATTGCCTGAACCAAGTTTGTTATGTGCTGAAACGCCGTTTTCTGACATTTCAGGCTCCAACTTCAAAAATCATGCAAAACACTTCTAACACCTTCAGATATGTTTCTCTGTGTTGCAAAATAGGTTTTATTCATGCACAGACTGCAATTTTAATTTCTGACCGAGTTTCAGCTTGCATTGCCAGAACCAAGTTTGTTATGTGCTGAAACGCTGTTTTCTGACATTTCAGGCTCTAACTTCAAAAATCATGCAAAACACTTCTAACACCTTCAGATATGTTTCTCTGTGTTGCAAAATAGGTTTTATTCATGCACACACTGCAATTTTAATTTTGGACCGAGTTTCAGCTTGCATTGCCTGAACCAAGTTTGTTATGTGCTGAAACGCCGTTTTCTGACATTTCAGGCTCCAACTTCAAAAATCATGCAAAACACTTCTAACACCTTCAGATATGTTTCTCTGTGTTGCAAAATAGGTTTTATTCATGCACAGACTGCAATTTTAATTTTGGGCCGAGTTTCAGCTTGCATTGCCTGAACCAAGTTTGTTATGTGCTGAAACGCCGTTTTCTGACATTTCAGGCTCTAACTTCAAAAATCATGCAAAACACTTCTAACACCTTCAGATATGTTTCTCTGTGTTGCAAAATAGGTTTTATTCATGCACAGACTGCAATTTTTATTTTGGACCGAGTTTCAGCTTGCATTGCCAGAACCAAGTTTGTTAAGTGCTGAAACGCTGTTTTCTGACATTTCAGGCTTTAACTTCAAAAATCATGCAAAACACTTCTAACACCTTCAGATATGTTTCTCTGTGTTGCAAAATAGGTTTTATTCATGCACAGACTGCAATTTTAATTTTGGACCGAGTTTCAGCTTGCATTGCCAGAACCAAGTTTGTTATGTGCTGAAACGCTGTTTTCTGACATTTCAGGCTCTAACTTCAAAAATCATGCAAAACACTTCTAACACCTTCAGATATGTTTCTCTGTGTTGCAAAATAGGTTTTATTCATGCACAGACTGCAATTTTAATTTTGGGCCGAGTTTCAGCTTGCATTGTCTGAACCAAGTTTGTTATGTGCTGAAAGGCCTTTTTCTGACATTTCAGGCTCTAACTTCAAAAATCATGCAAAACACTTCTAACACCTTCAGATATGTTTCTCTGTGTTGCAAAATAGGTTTTATTCATGCACAGACTGCAATTTTAATTTCTGACCGAGTTTCAGCTTGCATTGCCAGAACCAAGTTTGTTATGTGCTGAAACGCTGTTTTCTGACATTTCAGGCTCTAACTTCAAAAATCATGCAAAACACTTCTAACACCTTCAGATATGTTTCTCTGTGTTGCAAAATAGGTTTTATTCATGCACAGACTGCAATTTTTATTTTGGACCGATTTTCAGCTTGCATTGCCAGAACCAAGTTTGTTTTGTGCTGAAACGCTGTTTTCTGACATTTCAGGCTCTAACTTCAAAAATCATGCAAAACACTTCTAACACCTTCAGATATGTTTCTCTGTGTTGCAAAATAGGTTTTATTCATGCACACACTGCAATTTTAATTTTGGACCGAGTTTCAGCTTGCATTGCCTGAACCAAGTTTGTTATGTGCTGAAACGCCGTTTTCTGACATTTCAAGGCTCCAACTTCAAAAATCATGCAAAACACTTCTAACACCTTCAGATATGTTTCTCTGTGTTGCAAAATAGGTTTTATTCATGCACAGACTGCAATTTTAATTTCTGACCGAGTTTCAGCTTGCATTGCCAGAACCAAGTTTGTTATGTGCTGAAACGCTGTTTTCTGACATTTCAGGCTCTAACTTCAAAAATCATGCAAAACACTTCTAACACCTTCAGATATCTTTCTCTGTGTTGCAAAATAGGCTTTATTCATGCACAGACTGCAATTTTAATTTTGGGCCGAGTTTCAGCTTGCATTGCCTGAACCAAGTTTGTTATGTGCTGAAACGGCGTTTTCTGACATTTCAGGCTCTAACTTCAAAAATCATGCAAAACACTTCTAACACCTTCAGATATGTTTCTCTGTGTTGCAAAATAGGTTTTATTCATGCACAGACTGCAATTTTAATTTTGGGCCGAGTTTCAGCTTGCATTGTCTGAACCAAGTTTGTTATGTGCTGAAAGGCCTTTTTCTGACATTTCAGGCTCTAACTTCAAAAATCATGCAAAACACTTCTAACACCTTCAGATATGTTTCTCTGTGTTGCAAAATAGGTTTTATTCATGCACACACTGCAATTTTAATTTTGGACCGAGTTTCAGCTTGCATTGCCTGAACCAAGTTTGTTATGTGCTGAAACGCCGTTTTCTGACATTTCAGGCTCCAACTTCAAAAATCATGCAAAACACTTCTAACACTTTCAGATATGTTTCTCTGTGTTGCAAAATAGGTTTTATTCATGCACAGACTGCAATTTTAATTTCTGACCGAGTTTCAGCTTGCATTGCCAGAACCAAGTTTGTTATGTGCTGAAACGCTGTTTTCTGACATTTCAGGCTCTAACTTCAAAAATCATGCAAAACACTTCTAACACCTTCAGATATGTTTCTCTGTGTTGCAAAATAGGTTTTATTCATGCAGAGACTGCAATTTTGATTTTGGAAAGAGTTTCAGCTTGCATTGCCAGAACCAAGTTTGTTAAGTGCTGAAACGCTGTTTTCTGACATTTCAGGCTCTAACTTCAAAAATCATGCAAAACACTTCTAACACCTTCAGATATGTTTCTCTGTGTTGCAAAATAGGTTTTATTCATGCACAGACTGCAATTTTAATTTTGGGCCGAGTTTCAGCTTGCATTGCCTGAACCAAGTTTGTTATGTGCTGAAACGCCGTTTTCTGACATTTCAGGCTCTAACTTCAAAAATCATGCAAAACACTTCTAACACCTTCAGATATGTTTCTCTGTGTTGCAAAATAGGTTTTATTCATGCACACACTGCAATTTTAATTTTGGACCGAGTTTCAGCTTGCATTGCCTGAACCAAGTTTGTTATGTGCTGAAACGCCGTTTTCTGACATTTCAGGCTCCAACTTCAAAAGTCATGCAAAACACTTCTAACACCTTCAGATATGTTTCTCTGTGTTGCAAAATAGGTTTTATTCATGCACAGACTGCAATTTTAATTTCTGACCGAGTTTCAGCTTGCATTGCCAGAACCAAGTTTGTTATGTGCTGAAACGCTGTTTTCTGACATTTCAGGCTCTAACTTCAAAAATCATGCAAAACACTTCTAACACCTTCAGATATCTTTCTCTGTGTTGCAAAATAGGCTTTATTCATGCACAGACTGCAATTTTAATTTTGGGCCGAGTTTCAGCTTGCATTGCCTGAACCAAGTTTGTTATGTGCTGAAACGGCGTTTTCTGACATTTCAGGCTCTAACTTCAAAAATCATGCAAAACACTTCTAACACCTTCAGATATGTTTCTCTGTGTTGCAAAATAGGTTTTATTCATGCACAGACTGCAATTTTAATTTTGGGCCGAGTTTCAGCTTGCATTGCCTGAACCAAGTTTGTTATGTGCTGAAAAGCCGTTTTCTGACATTTCAGGCTCTAACTTCAAAAATCATGCAAAACACTTCTAACACCTTCAGATATGTTTCTCTGTGTTGCAAAATAGGTTTTATTCATGCACAGACTGCAATTTTTATTTTGGACCGAGTTTCAGCTTGCATTGCCAGAACCAAGTTTGTTATGTGCTGAAACGCTGTTTTCTGACATTTCAGGCTCTAACTTCAAAAATCATGCAAAACACTTCTAACACCTTCAGATATGTTTCTCTGTGTTGCAAAATAGGTTTTATTCATGCACACACTGCAATTTTAATTTTGGACCGAGTTTCAGCTTGCATTGCCTGAACCAAGTTTGTTATGTGCTGAAACGCCGTTTTCTGACATTTCAGGCTCCAACTTCAAAAATCATGCAAAACACTTCTAACACCTTCAGATATGTTTCTCTGTGTTGCAAAATAGGTTTTATTCATGCACAGACTGCAATTTTAATTTCTGACCGAGTTTCAGCTTGCATTGCCAGAACCAAGTTTGTTATGTGCTGAAACGCTGTTTTCTGACATTTCAGGCTCTAACTTCAAAAATCATGCAAAACACTTCTAACACCTTCAGATATGTTTCTCTGTGTTGCAAAATAGGTTTTATTCATGCACACACTGCAATTTTAATTTTGGACCGAGTTTCAGCTTGCATTGCCTGAACCAAGTTTGTTATGTGCTGAAACGCCGTTTTCTGACATTTCAGGCTCCAACTTCAAAAATCATGCAAAACACTTCTAACACCTTCAGATATGTTTCTCTGTGTTGCAAAATAGGTTTTATTCATGCACAGACTGCAATTTTAATTTTGGGCCGAGTTTCAGCTTGCATTGCCTGAACCAAGTTTGTTATGTGCTGAAACGCCGTTTTCTGACATTTCAGGCTCTAACTTCAAAAATCATGCAAAACACTTCTAACACCTTCAGATATGTTTCTCTGTGTTGCAAAATAGGTTTTATTCATGCACAGACTGCAATTTTTATTTTGGACCGAGTTTCAGCTTGCATTGCCAGAACCAAGTTTGTTAAGTGCTGAAACGCTGTTTTCTGACATTTCAGGCTTTAACTTCAAAAATCATGCAAAACACTTCTAACACCTTCAGATATGTTTCTCTGTGTTGCAAAATAGGTTTTATTCATGCACAGACTGCAATTTTAATTTTGGACCGAGTTTCAGCTTGCATTGCCAGAACCAAGTTTGTTATGTGCTGAAACGCTGTTTTCTGACATTTCAGGCTCTAACTTCAAAAATCATGCAAAACACTTCTAACACCTTCAGATATGTTTCTCTGTGTTGCAAAATAGGTTTTATTCATGCACAGACTGCAATTTTAATTTTGGGCCGAGTTTCAGCTTGCATTGTCTGAACCAAGTTTGTTATGTGCTGAAAGGCCTTTTTCTGACATTTCAGGCTCTAACTTCAAAAATCATGCAAAACACTTCTAACACCTTCAGATATGTTTCTCTGTGTTGCAAAATAGGTTTTATTCATGCACAGACTGCAATTTTAATTTCTGACCGAGTTTCAGCTTGCATTGCCAGAACCAAGTTTGTTATGTGCTGAAACGCTGTTTTCTGACATTTCAGGCTCTAACTTCAAAAATCATGCAAAACACTTCTAACACCTTCAGATATGTTTCTCTGTGTTGCAAAATAGGTTTTATTCATGCACAGACTGCAATTTTTATTTTGGACCGATTTTCAGCTTGCATTGCCAGAACCAAGTTTGTTATGTGCTGAAACGCTGTTTTCTGACATTTCAGGCTCTAACTTCAAAAATCATGCAAAACACTTCTAACACCTTCAGATATGTTTCTCTGTGTTGCAAAATAGGTTTTATTCATGCACACACTGCAATTTTAATTTTGGACCGAGTTTCAGCTTGCATTGCCTGAACCAAGTTTGTTATGTGCTGAAACGCCGTTTTCTGACATTTCAGGCTCCAACTTCAAAAATCATGCAAAACACTTCTAACACCTTCAGATATGTTTCTCTGTGTTGCAAAATAGGTTTTATTCATGCACAGACTGCAATTTTAATTTCTGACCGAGTTTCAGCTTGCATTGCCAGAACCAAGTTTGTTATGTGCTGAAACGCTGTTTTCTGACATTTCAGGCTCTAACTTCAAAAATCATGCAAAACACTTCTAACACCTTCAGATATCTTTCTCTGTGTTGCAAAATAGGCTTTATTCATGCACAGACTGCAATTTTAATTTTGGGCCGAGTTTCAGCTTGCATTGCCTGAACCAAGTTTGTTATGTGCTGAAACGGCGTTTTCTGACATTTCAGGCTCTAACTTCAAAAATCATGCAAAACACTTCTAACACTTTCAGATATGTTTCTCTGTGTTGCAAAATAGGTTTTATTCATGCACAGACTGCAATTTTAATTTTGGGCCGAGTTTCAGCTTGCATTGTCTGAACCAAGTTTGTTATGTGCTGAAAGGCCTTTTTCTGACATTTCAGGCTCTAACTTCAAAAATCATGCAAAACACTTCTAACACCTTCAGATATGTTTCTCTGTGTTGCAAAATAGGTTTTATTCATGCACAGACTGCAATTTTGATTTTGGAAAGAGTTTCAGCTTGCATTGCCAGAACCAAGTTTGTTAAGTGCTGAAACGCTGTTTTCTGACATTTCAGGCTCTAACTTCAAAAATCATGCAAAACACTTCTAACACCTTCAGATATGTTTCTCTGTGTTGCAAAATAGGTTTTATTCATGCACAGACTGCAATTTTAATTTTGGGCCGAGTTTCAGCTTGCATTGCCTGAACAAGGTTTGTTATGTGCTGAAACGGCGTTTTCTGACATTTCAGGCTCTAACTTCAAAAATCATGCAAAACACTTCTAACACCTTCAGATATGTTTCTCTGTGTTGCAAAATAGGTTTTATTCATGCACAGACTGCAATTTTTATTTTGGACCGAGTTTCAGCTTGCATTGCCAGAACCAAGTTTGTTATGTGCTGAAACGCTGTTTTCTGACATTTCAGGCTCTAACTTCAAAAATCATGCAAAACACTTCTAACACCTTCAGATATGTTTCTCTGTGTTGCAAAATAGGTTTTATTCATGCACAGACTGCAATTTTAATTTTGGGCCGAGTTTCAGCTTGCATTGTCTGAACCAAGTTTGTTATGTGCTGAAAGGCCTTTTTCTGACATTTCAGGCTCTAACTTCAAAAATCATGCAAAACACTTCTAACACCTTCAGATATGTTTCTCTGTGTTGCAAAATAGGTTTTATTCATGCACACACTGCAATTTTAATTTTGGACCGAGTTTCAGCTTGCATTGCCTGAACCAAGTTTGTTATGTGCTGAAACGCCGTTTTCTGACATTTCAGGCTCCAACTTCAAAAATCATGCAAAACACTTCTAACACCTTCAGATATGTTTCTCTGTGTTGCAAAATAGGTTTTATTCATGCACAGACTGCAATTTTAATTTCTGACCGAGTTTCAGCTTGCATTGCCAGAACCAAGTTTGTTATGTGCTGAAACGCTGTTTTCTGACATTTCAGGCTCTAACTTCAAAAATCATGCAAAACACTTCTAACACCTTCAGATATGTTTCTCTGTGTTGCAAAATAGGTTTTATTCATGCACAGACTGCAATTTTTATTTTGGACCGAGTTTCAGCTTGCATTGCCAGAACCAAGTTTGTTATGTGCTGAAACGCTGTTTTCTGACATTTCAGGCTCTAACTTCAAAAATCATGCAAAACACTTCTAACACCTTCAGATATGTTTCTCTGTGTTGCAAAATAGGTTTTATTCATGCACACACTGCAATTTTAATTTTGGACCGAGTTTCAGCTTGCATTGCCTGAACCAAGTTTGTTATGTGCTGAAACGCCGTTTTCTGACATTTCAGGCTCCAACTTCAAAAATCATGCAAAACACTTCTAACACCTTCAGATATGTTTCTCTGTGTTGCAAAATAGGTTTTATTCATGCACAGACTGCAATTTTAATTTCTGACCGAGTTTCAGCTTGCATTGCCAGAACCAAGTTTGTTATGTGCTGAAACGCTGTTTTCTGACATTTCAGGCTCTAACTTCAAAAATCATGCAAAACACTTCTAACACCTTCAGATATGTTTCTCTGTGTTGCAAAATAGGTTTTATTCATGCACACACTGCAATTTTAATTTTGGACCGAGTTTCAGCTTGCATTGCCAGAACCAAGTTTGTTATGTGCTGAAACGCTGTTTTCTGACATTTCAGGCTCTAACTTCAAAAATCATGCAAAACACTTCTAACACCTTCAGATATGTTTCTCTGTGTTGCAAAATAGGTTTTATTCATGCACAGACTGCAATTTTAATTTTGGGCCGAGTTTCAGCTTGCATTGTCTGAACCAAGTTTGTTATGTGCTGAAAGGCCTTTTTCTGACATTTCAGGCTCTAACTTCAAAAATCATGCAAAACACTTCTAACACCTTCAGATATGTTTCTCTGTGTTGCAAAATAGGTTTTATTCATGCACAGACTGCAATTTTAATTTCTGACCGAGTTTCAGCTTGCATTGCCAGAACCAAGTTTGTTATGTGCTGAAACGCTGTTTTCTGACATTTCAGGCTCTAACTTCAAAAATCATGCAAAACACTTCTAACACCTTCAGATATGTTTCTCTGTGTTGCAAAATAGGTTTTATTCATGCACAGACTGCAATTTTTATTTTGGACCGATTTTCAGCTTGCATTGCCAGAACCAAGTTTGTTATGTGCTGAAACGCTGTTTTCTGACATTTCAGGCTCTAACTTCAAAAATCATGCAAAACACTTCTAACACCTTCAGATATGTTTCTCTGTGTTGCAAAATAGGTTTTATTCATGCACACACTGCAATTTTAATTTTGGACCGAGTTTCAGCTTGCATTGCCTGAACCAAGTTTGTTATGTGCTGAAACGCCGTTTTCTGACATTTCAGGCTCCAACTTCAAAAATCATGCAAAACACTTCTAACACCTTCAGATATGTTTCTCTGTGTTGCAAAATAGGTTTTATTCATGCACAGACTGCAATTTTAATTTCTGACCGAGTTTCAGCTTGCATTGCCAGAACCAAGTTTGTTATGTGCTGAAACGCTGTTTTCTGACATTTCAGGCTCTAACTTCAAAAATCATGCAAAACACTTCTAACACCTTCAGATATCTTTCTCTGTGTTGCAAAATAGGCTTTATTCATGCACAGACTGCAATTTTAATTTTGGGCCGAGTTTCAGCTTGCATTGCCTGAACCAAGTTTGTTATGTGCTGAAACGGCGTTTTCTGACATTTCAGGCTCTAACTTCAAAAATCATGCAAAACACTTCTAACACTTTCAGATATGTTTCTCTGTGTTGCAAAATAGGTTTTATTCATGCACAGACTGCAATTTTAATTTTGGGCCGAGTTTCAGCTTGCATTGTCTGAACCAAGTTTGTTATGTGCTGAAAGGCCTTTTTCTGACATTTCAGGCTCTAACTTCAAAAATCATGCAAAACACTTCTAACACCTTCAGATATGTTTCTCTGTGTTGCAAAATAGGTTTTATTCATGCACAGACTGCAATTTTGATTTTGGAAAGAGTTTCAGCTTGCATTGCCAGAACCAAGTTTGTTAAGTGCTGAAACGCTGTTTTCTGACATTTCAGGCTCTAACTTCAAAAATCATGCAAAACACTTCTAACACCTTCAGATATGTTTCTCTGTGTTGCAAAATAGGTTTTATTCATGCACAGACTGCAATTTTAATTTTGGGCCGAGTTTCAGCTTGCATTGCCTGAACAAGGTTTGTTATGTGCTGAAACGGCGTTTTCTGACATTTCAGGCTCTAACTTCAAAAATCATGCAAAACACTTCTAACACCTTCAGATATGTTTCTCTGTGTTGCAAAATAGGTTTTATTCATGCACAGACTGCAATTTTTATTTTGGACCGAGTTTCAGCTTGCATTGCCAGAACCAAGTTTGTTATGTGCTGAAACGCTGTTTTCTGACATTTCAGGCTCTAACTTCAAAAATCATGCAAAACACTTCTAACACCTTCAGATATGTTTCTCTGTGTTGCAAAATAGGTTTTATTCATGCACAGACTGCAATTTTAATTTTGGGCCGAGTTTCAGCTTGCATTGTCTGAACCAAGTTTGTTATGTGCTGAAAGGCCTTTTTCTGACATTTCAGGCTCTAACTTCAAAAATCATGCAAAACACTTCTAACACCTTCAGATATGTTTCTCTGTGTTGCAAAATAGGTTTTATTCATGCACACACTGCAATTTTAATTTTGGACCGAGTTTCAGCTTGCATTGCCTGAACCAAGTTTGTTATGTGCTGAAACGCCGTTTTCTGACATTTCAGGCTCCAACTTCAAAAATCATGCAAAACACTTCTAACACCTTCAGATATGTTTCTCTGTGTTGCAAAATAGGTTTTATTCATGCACAGACTGCAATTTTAATTTCTGACCGAGTTTCAGCTTGCATTGCCAGAACCAAGTTTGTTATGTGCTGAAACGCTGTTTTCTGACATTTCAGGCTCTAACTTCAAAAATCATGCAAAACACTTCTAACAGCTTCAGATATGTTTCTCTGTGTTGCAAAATAGGTTTTATTCATGCACAGACTGCAATTTTGATTTTGGAAAGAGTTTCAGCTTGCATTGCCAGAACCAAGTTTGTTAAGTGCTGAAACGCTGTTTTCTGACATTTCAGGCTCTAACTTCAAAAATCATGCAAAACACTTCTAACACCTTCAGATATGTTTCTCTGTGTTGCAAAATAGGTTTTATTCATGCACAGACTGCAATTTTAATTTCTGACCGAGTTTCAGCTTGCGTTGCCAGAACCAAGTTTGTTATGTGCTGAAACGCTGTTTTTTGACATTTCAGGCTCTAACTTCAAAAATCATGCAAAACACTTCTAACACCTTCAGATATGTTTCTCTGTGTTGCAAAATAGGTTTTATTCATGCACACACTGCAATTTTAATTTTGGACCGAGTTTCAGCTTGCATTGCCTGAACCAAGTTTGTTATGTGCTGAAACGCCGTTTTCTGACATTTCAGGCTCCAACTTCAAAAATCATGCAAAACACTTCTAACACCTTCAGATATGTTTCTCTGTGTTGCAAAATAGGTTTTATTCATGCACAGACTGCAATTTTAATTTCTGACCGAGTTTCAGCTTGCATTGCCAGAACCAAGTTTGTTATGTGCTGAAACGCTGTTTTCTGACATTTCAGGCTCTAACTTCAAAAATCATGCAAAACACTTCTAACAGCTTCAGATATGTTTCTCTGTGTTGCAAAATAGGTTTTATTCATGCACAGACTGCAATTTTGATTTTGGAAAGAGTTTCAGCTTGCATTGCCTGAACCAAGTTTGTTATGTGCTGAAACGCCGTTTTCTGACATTTCAGGCTCCAACTTCAAAAATCATGCAAAACACTTCTAACACCTTCAGATATGTTTCTCTGTGTTGCAAAATAGGTTTTATTCATGCACAGACTGCAATTTTAATTTCTGACCGAGTTTCAGCTTGCATTGCCAGAACCAAGTTTGTTATGTGCTGAAACGCTGTTTTCTGACATTTCAGGCTCTAACTTCAAAAATCATGCAAAACACTTCTAACAGCTTCAGATATGTTTCTCTGTGTTGCAAAATAGGTTTTATTCATGCACAGACTGCAATTTTGATTTTGGAAAGAGTTTCAGCTTGCATTGCCAGAACCAAGTTTGTTAAGTGCTGAAACGCTGTTTTCTGACATTTCAGGCTCTAACTTCAAAAATCATGCAAAACACTTCTAACACCTTCAGATATGTTTCTCTGTGTTGCAAAATAGGTTTTATTCATGCACAGACTGCAATTTTAATTTCTGACCGAGTTTCAGCTTGCGTTGCCAGAACCAAGTTTGTTATGTGCTGAAACGCTGTTTTCTGACATTTCAGGCTCTAACTTCAAAAATCATGCAAAACACTTCTAACACCTTCAGATATGTTTCTCTGTGTTGCAAAATAGGTTTTATTCATGCACACACTGCAATTTTAATTTTGGACCGAGTTTCAGCTTGCATTGCCTGAACCAAGTTTGTTATGTGCTGAAACGCCGTTTTCTGACATTTCAGGCTCCAACTTCAAAAATCATGCAAAACACTTCTAACACCTTCAGATATGTTTCTCTGTGTTGCAAAATAGGTTTTATTCATGCACAGACTGAAATTTCAATTTCTGACCGAGTTTCAGCTTGCATTGCCAGAACCAAGTTTGTTATGTGCTGAAACGCTGTTTTCTGACATTTCAGGCTCTAACTTCAAAAATCATGCAAAACACTTCTAACACCTTCAGATATGTTTCTCTGTGTTGCAAAATAGGTTTTATTCATGCACAGACTGCAATTTTAATTTTGGACCGAGTTTCAGCTTGCATTGCCTGAACCAAGTTTGTTCTGCGCTGAAAGGCTGTTTTCTGACATTTCAGACTCTAACTTAAAAAATCATGCAAAACACTTCTAACACCTTCAGATATGTTTCCCTGTGTTGCAAAATACGTTTCATTCATGCACAGACTGCAATTTTAATTTTGGACCGAGTTTCAGCTTGCATTGCCTGAACCAAGTTTGTTATGTGCTGAAAAGCCGTTTTCTGACATTTCAGGCTCTAACTTCAAAAATCATGCAAAACACTTCTAACACCTTCAGATATGTTTCTCTGTGTTGCAAAATAGGTTTTATTCATGCACAGACTGCAATTTTTATTTTGGACCGAGTTTCAGCTTGCATTGCCAGAACCAAGTTTGTTATGTGCTGAAACGCTGTTTTCTGACATTTCAGGCTCTAACTTCAAAAATCATGCAAAACACTTCTAACACCTTCAGATATGTTTCTCTGTGTTGCAAAATAGGTTTTATTCATGCACACACTGCAATTTTAATTTTGGACCGAGTTTCAGCTTGCATTGCCTGAACCAAGTTTGTTATGTGCTGAAACGCCGTTTTCTGACATTTCAGGCTCCAACTTCAAAAATCATGCAAAACACTTCTAACACCTTCAGATATGTTTCTCTGTGTTGCAAAATAGGTTTTATTCATGCACAGACTGCAATTTTAATTTCTGACCGAGTTTCAGCTTGCATTGCCAGAACCAAGTTTGTTATGTGCTGAAACGCTGTTTTCTGACATTTCAGGCTCTAACTTCAAAAATCATGCAAAACACTTCTAACACCTTCAGATATGTTTCTCTGTGTTGCAAAATAGGTTTTATTCATGCACACACTGCAATTTTAATTTTGGACCGAGTTTCAGCTTGCATTGCCTGAACCAAGTTTGTTATGTGCTGAAAGGCCTTTTTCTGACATTTCAGGCTCTAACTTCAAAAATCATGCAAAACACTTCTAACACCTTCAGATATGTTTCTCTGTGTTGCAAAATAGGTTTTATTCATGCACAGACTGCAATTTTGATTTTGGAAAGAGTTTCAGCTTGCATTGCCAGAACCAAGTTTGTTAAGTGCTGAAACGCTGTTTTCTGACATTTCAGGCTCTAACTTCAAAAATCATGCAAAACACTTCTAACACCTTCAGATATGTTTCTCTGTGTTGCAAAATAGGTTTTTTTCATGCACAGACTGCAATTTTAATTTTGGGCCGAGTTTCAGCTTGCATTGCCTGAACCAAGTTTGTTATGTGCTGAAACGGCGTTTTCTGACATTTCAGGCTCTAACTTCAAAAATCATGCAAAACACTTCTAACACCTTCAGATATGTTTCTCTGTGTTGCAAAATAGGTTTTATTCATGCACAGACTGCAATTTTTATTTTGGACCGAGTTTCAGCTTGCATTGCCAGAACCAAGTTTGTTATGTGCTGAAACGCTGTTTTCTGACATTTCAGGCTCTAACTTCAAAAATCATGCAAAACACTTCTAACACCTTCAGATATGTTTCTCTGTGTTGCAAAATAGGTTTTATTCATGCACAGACTGCAATTTTAATTTTGGGCCGAGTTTCAGCTTGCATTGTCTGAACCAAGTTTGTTATGTGCTGAAAGGCCTTTTTCTGACATTTCAGGCTCTAACTTCAAAAATCATGCAAAACACTTCTAACACCTTCAGATATGTTTCTCTGTGTTGCAAAATAGGTTTTATTCATGCACACACTGCAATTTTAATTTTGGACCGAGTTTCAGCTTGCATTGCCTGAACCAAGTTTGTTATGTGCTGAAACGCCGTTTTCTGACATTTCAGGCTCCAACTTCAAAAATCATGCAAAACACTTCTAACACTTTCAGATATGTTTCTCTGTGTTGCAAAATAGGTTTTATTCATGCACAGACTGCAATTTTAATTTTGGACCGAGTTTCAGCTTGCATTGCCTGAACCAAGTTTGTTATGTGCTGAAACGCTGTTTTCTGACATTTCAGGCTCTAACTTCAAAAATCATGCAAAACACTTCTAACACCTTCAGATATGTTTCTCTGTGTTGCAAAATAGGTTTTATTCATGCACACACTGCAATTTTAATTTTGGACCGAGTTTCAGCTTGCATTGCCTGAACCAAGTTTGTTATGTGCTGAAAGGCCTTTTTCTGACATTTCAGGCTCTAACTTCAAAAATCATGCAAAACACTTCTAACACCTTCAGATATGTTTCTCTGTGTTGCAAAATAGGTTTTATTCATGCACAGACTGCAATTTTGATTTTGGAAAGAGTTTCAGCTTGCATTGCCAGAACCAAGTTTGTTAAGTGCTGAAACGCTGTTTTCTGACATTTCAGGCTCTAACTTCAAAAATCATGCAAAACACTTCTAACACCTTCAGATATGTTTCTCTGTGTTGCAAAATAGGTTTTTTTCATGCACAGACTGCAATTTTAATTTTGGGCCGAGTTTCAGCTTGCATTGCCTGAACCAAGTTTGTTATGTGCTGAAACGGCGTTTTCTGACATTTCAGGCTCTAACTTCAAAAATCATGCAAAACACTTCTAACACCTTCAGATATGTTTCTCTGTGTTGCAAAATAGGTTTTATTCATGCACAGACTGCAATTTTTATTTTGGACCGAGTTTCAGCTTGCATTGCCAGAACCAAGTTTGTTATGTGCTGAAACGCTGTTTTCTGACATTTCAGGCTCTAACTTCAAAAATCATGCAAAACACTTCTAACACCTTCAGATATGTTTCTCTGTGTTGCAAAATAGGTTTTATTCATGCACAGACTGCAATTTTAATTTTGGGCCGAGTTTCAGCTTGCATTGTCTGAACCAAGTTTGTTATGTGCTGAAAGGCCTTTTTCTGACATTTCAGGCTCTAACTTCAAAAATCATGCAAAACACTTCTAACACCTTCAGATATGTTTCTCTGTGTTGCAAAATAGGTTTTATTCATGCACACACTGCAATTTTAATTTTGGACCGAGTTTCAGCTTGCATTGCCTGAACCAAGTTTGTTATGTGCTGAAACGCCGTTTTCTGACATTTCAGGCTCCAACTTCAAAAATCATGCAAAACACTTCTAACACTTTCAGATATGTTTCTCTGTGTTGCAAAATAGGTTTTATTCATGCACAGACTGCAATTTTAATTTCTGACCGAGTTTCAGCTTGCATTGCCAGAACCAAGTTTGTTATGTGCTGAAACGCTGTTTTCTGACATTTCAGGCTCTAACTTCAAAAATCATGCAAAACACTTCTAACACCTTCAGATATGTTTCTCTGTGTTGCAAAATAGGTTTTATTCATGCACAGACTGCAATTTTGATTTTGGAAAGAGTTTCAGCTTGCATTGCCAGAACCAAGTTTGTTAAGTGCTGAAACGCTGTTTTCTGACATTTCAGGCTCTAACTTCAAAAATCATGCAAAACACTTCTAACACCTTCAGATATGTTTCTCTGTGTTGCAAAATAGGTTTTATTCATGCACAGACTGCAATTTTAATTTTGGGCCGAGTTTCAGCTTGCATTGCCTGAACCAAGTTTGTTATGTGCTGAAACGCCGTTTTCTGACATTTCAGGCTCTAACTTCAAAAATCATGCAAAACACTTCTAACACCTTCAGATATGTTTCTCTGTGTTGCAAAATAGGTTTTATTCATGCACAGACTGCAATTTTTATTTTGGACCGAGTTTCAGCTTGCATTGCCAGAACCAAGTTTGTTATGTGCTGAAACGCTGTTTTCTGACATTTCAGGCTCTAACTTCAAAAATCATGAAAAACACTTCTAACACCTTCAGATATGTTTCTCTGTGTTGCAAAATAGGTTTTATTCATGCACACACTGCAATTTTAATTTTGGACCGAGTTTCAGCTTGCATTGCCTGAACCAAGTTTGTTATGTGCTGAAACGCCGTTTTCTGACATTTCAGGCTCCAACTTCAAAAATCATGCAAAACACTTCTAACACCTTCAGATATGTTTCTCTGTGTTGCAAAATAGGTTTTATTCATGCACAGACTGCAATTTTAATTTCTGACCGAGTTTCAGCTTGCATTGCCAGAACCAAGTTTGTTATGTGCTGAAACGCTGTTTTCTGACATTTCAGGCTCTAACTTCAAAAATCATGCAAAACACTTCTAACACCTTCAGATATGTTTCTCTGTGTTGCAAAATAGGTTTTATTCATGCACACACTGCAATTTTAATTTTGGACCGAGTTTCAGCTTGCATTGCCTGAACCAAGTTTGTTATGTGCTGAAACGCCGTTTTCTGACATTTCAGGCTCCAACTTCAAAAATCATGCAAAACACTTCTAACACCTTCAGATATGTTTCTCTGTGTTGCAAAATAGGTTTTATTCATGCACAGACTGCAATTTTAATTTTGGGCCGAGTTTCAGCTTGCATTGTCTGAACCAAGTTTGTTATGTGCTGAAAGGCCTTTTTCTGACATTTCAGGCTCTAACTTCAAAAATCATGCAAAACACTTCTAACACCTTCAGATATGTTTCTCTGTGTTGCAAAATAGGTTTTATTCATGCACAGACTGCAATTTTGATTTTGGAAAGAGTTTCAGCTTGCATTGCCAGAACCAAGTTTGTTAAGTGCTGAAACGCTGTTTTCTGACATTTCAGGCTCTAACTTCAAAAATCATGCAAAACACTTCTAACACCTTCAGATATGTTTCTCTGTGTTGCAAAATAGGTTTTATTCATGCACAGACTGCAATTTTAATTTTGGGCCGAGTTTCAGCTTGCATTGCCTGAACCAAGTTTGTTATGTGCTGAAACGGCGTTTTCTGACATTTCAGGCTCTAACTTCAAAAATCATGCAAAACACTTCTAACACCTTCAGATATGTTTCTCTGTGTTGCAAAATAGGTTTTATTCATGCACAGACTGCAATTTTTATTTTGGACCGAGTTTCAGCTTGCATTGCCAGAACCAAGTTTGTTATGTGCTGAAACGCTGTTTTCTGACATTTCAGGCTCTAACTTCAAAAATCATGCAAAACACTTCTAACACCTTCAGATATGTTTCTCTGTGTTGCAAAATAGGTTTTATTCATGCACACACTGCAATTTTAATTTTGGACCGAGTTTCAGCTTGCATTGCCTGAACCAAGTTTGTTATGTGCTGAAACGCCGTTTTCTGACATTTCAGGCTCCAACTTCAAAAATCATGCAAAACACTTCTAACACCTTCAGATATGTTTCTCTGTGTTGCAAAATAGGTTTTATTCATGCACAGACTGCAATTTTAATTTCTGACCGAGTTTCAGCTTGCATTGCCAGAACCTAGTTTGTTATGTGCTGAAACGCTGTTTTCTGACATTTCAGGCTCTAACTTCAAAAATCATGCAAAACACTTCTAACAGCTTCAGATATGTTTCTCTGTGTTGCAAAATAGGTTTTATTCATGCACAGACTGCAATTTTGATTTTGGAAAGAGTTTCAGCTTGCATTGCCAGAACCAAGTTTGTTAAGTGCTGAAACGCTGTTTTCTGACATTTCAGGCTCTAACTTCAAAAATCATGCAAAACACTTCTAACACCTTCAGATATGTTTCTCTGTGTTGCAAAATAGGTTTTATTCATGCACAGACTGCAATTTTAATTTCTGACCGAGTTTCAGCTTGCGTTGCCAGAACCAAGTTTGTTATGTGCTGAAACGCTGTTTTCTGACATTTCAGGCTCTAACTTCAAAAATCATGCAAAACACTTCTAACACCTTCAGATATGTTTCTCTGTGTTGCAAAATAGGTTTTATTCATGCACACACTGCAATTTTAATTTTGGACCGAGTTTCAGCTTGCATTGCCTGAACCAAGTTTGTTATGTGCTGAAACGCCGTTTTCTGACATTTCAGGCTCCAACTTCAAAAATCATGCAAAACACTTCTAACACCTTCAGATATGTTTCTCTATGTTGCAAAATAGGTTTTATTCATGCACAGACTGAAATTTCAATTTCTGACCGAGTTTCAGCTTGCATTGCCAGAACCAAGTTTGTTATGTGCTGAAACGCTGTTTTCTGACATTTCAGGCTCTAACTTCAAAAATCATGCAAAACACTTCTAACACCTTCAGATATGTTTCTCTGTGTTGCAAAATAGGTTTTATTCATGCACAGACTGCAATTTTAATTTTGGACCGAGTTTCAGCTTGCATTGCCTGAACCAAGTTTGTTCTGCGCTGAAAGGCTGTTTTCTGACATTTCAGACTCTAACTTAAAAAATCATGCAAAACACTTCTAACACCTTCAGATATGTTTCCCTGTGTTGCAAAATACGTTTCATTCATGCACAGACTGCAATTTTAATTTTGGACCGAGTTTCAGCTTGCATTGCCTGAACCAAGTTTGTTATGTGCTGAAAAGCCGTTTTCTGACATTTCAGGCTCTAACTTCAAAAATCATGCAAAACACTTCTAACACCTTCAGATATGTTTCTCTGTGTTGCAAAATAGGTTTTATTCATGCACAGACTGCAATTTTTATTTTGGACCGAGTTTCAGCTTGCATTGCCAGAACCAAGTTTGTTATGTGCTGAAACGCTGTTTTCTGACATTTCAGGCTCTAACTTCAAAAATCATGCAAAACACTTCTAACACCTTCAGATATGTTTCTCTGTGTTGCAAAATAGGTTTTATTCATGCACACACTGCAATTTTAATTTTGGACCGAGTTTCAGCTTGCATTGCCTGAACCAAGTTTGTTATGTGCTGAAACGCCGTTTTCTGACATTTCAGGCTCCAACTTCAAAAATCATGCAAAACACTTCTAACACCTTCAGATATGTTTCTCTGTGTTGCAAAATAGGTTTTATTCATGCACAGACTGCAATTTTAATTTCTGACCGAGTTTCAGCTTGCATTGCCAGAACCAAGTTTGTTATGTGCTGAAACGCTGTTTTCTGACATTTCAGGCTCTAACTTCAAAAATCATGCAAAACACTTCTAACACCTTCAGATATGTTTCTCTGTGTTGCAAAATAGGTTTTATTCATGCACACACTGCAATTTTAATTTTGGACCGAGTTTCAGCTTGCATTGCCTGAACCAAGTTTGTTATGTGCTGAAAGGCCTTTTTCTGACATTTCAGGCTCTAACTTCAAAAATCATGCAAAACACTTCTAACACCTTCAGATATGTTTCTCTGTGTTGCAAAATAGGTTTTATTCATGCACAGACTGCAATTTTGATTTTGGAAAGAGTTTCAGCTTGCATTGCCAGAACCAAGTTTGTTAAGTGCTGAAACGCTGTTTTCTGACATTTCAGGCTCTAACTTCAAAAATCATGCAAAACACTTCTAACACCTTCAGATATGTTTCTCTGTGTTGCAAAATAGGTTTTTTTCATGCACAGACTGCAATTTTAATTTTGGGCCGAGTTTCAGCTTGCATTGCCTGAACCAAGTTTGTTATGTGCTGAAACGGCGTTTTCTGACATTTCAGGCTCTAACTTCAAAAATCATGCAAAACACTTCTAACACCTTCAGATATGTTTCTCTGTGTTGCAAAATAGGTTTTATTCATGCACAGACTGCAATTTTTATTTTGGACCGAGTTTCAGCTTGCATTGCCAGAACCAAGTTTGTTATGTGCTGAAACGCTGTTTTCTGACATTTCAGGCTCTAACTTCAAAAATCATGCAAAACACTTCTAACACCTTCAGATATGTTTCTCTGTGTTGCAAAATAGGTTTTATTCATGCACAGACTGCAATTTTAATTTTGGGCCGAGTTTCAGCTTGCATTGTCTGAACCAAGTTTGTTATGTGCTGAAAGGCCTTTTTCTGACATTTCAGGCTCTAACTTCAAAAATCATGCAAAACACTTCTAACACCTTCAGATATGTTTCTCTGTGTTGCAAAATAGGTTTTATTCATGCACACACTGCAATTTTAATTTTGGACCGAGTTTCAGCTTGCATTGCCTGAACCAAGTTTGTTATGTGCTGAAACGCCGTTTTCTGACATTTCAGGCTCCAACTTCAAAAATCATGCAAAACACTTCTAACACTTTCAGATATGTTTCTCTGTGTTGCAAAATAGGTTTTATTCATGCACAGACTGCAATTTTAATTTTGGACCGAGTTTCAGCTTGCATTGCCTGAACCAAGTTTGTTATGTGCTGAAACGCTGTTTTCTGACATTTCAGGCTCTAACTTCAAAAATCATGCAAAACACTTCTAACACCTTCAGATATGTTTCTCTGTGTTGCAAAATAGGTTTTATTCATGCACACACTGCAATTTTAATTTTGGACCGAGTTTCAGCTTGCATTGCCTGAACCAAGTTTGTTATGTGCTGAAAGGCCTTTTTCTGACATTTCAGGCTCTAACTTCAAAAATCATGCAAAACACTTCTAACACCTTCAGATATGTTTCTCTGTGTTGCAAAATAGGTTTTATTCATGCACAGACTGCAATTTTGATTTTGGAAAGAGTTTCAGCTTGCATTGCCAGAACCAAGTTTGTTAAGTGCTGAAACGCTGTTTTCTGACATTTCAGGCTCTAACTTCAAAAATCATGCAAAACACTTCTAACACCTTCAGATATGTTTCTCTGTGTTGCAAAATAGGTTTTTTTCATGCACAGACTGCAATTTTAATTTTGGGCCGAGTTTCAGCTTGCATTGCCTGAACCAAGTTTGTTATGTGCTGAAACGGCGTTTTCTGACATTTCAGGCTCTAACTTCAAAAATCATGCAAAACACTTCTAACACCTTCAGATATGTTTCTCTGTGTTGCAAAATAGGTTTTATTCATGCACAGACTGCAATTTTTATTTTGGACCGAGTTTCAGCTTGCATTGCCAGAACCAAGTTTGTTATGTGCTGAAACGCTGTTTTCTGACATTTCAGGCTCTAACTTCAAAAATCATGCAAAACACTTCTAACACCTTCAGATATGTTTCTCTGTGTTGCAAAATAGGTTTTATTCATGCACACACTGCAATTTTAATTTTGGACCGAGTTTCAGCTTGCATTGCCTGAACCAAGTTTGTTATGTGCTGAAACGCCGTTTTCTGACATTTCAGGCTCCAACTTCAAAAATCATGCAAAACACTTCTAACACTTTCAGATATGTTTCTCTGTGTTGCAAAATAGGTTTTATTCATGCACAGACTGCAATTTTAATTTCTGACCGAGTTTCAGCTTGCATTGCCAGAACCAAGTTTGTTATGTGCTGAAACGCTGTTTTCTGACATTTCAGGCTCTAACTTCAAAAATCATGCAAAACACTTCTAACACCTTCAGATATGTTTCTCTGTGTTGCAAAATAGGTTTTATTCATGCACAGACTGCAATTTTGATTTTGGAAAGAGTTTCAGCTTGCATTGCCAGAACCAAGTTTGTTAAGTGCTGAAACGCTGTTTTCTGACATTTCAGGCTCTAACTTCAAAAATCATGCAAAACACTTCTAACACCTTCAGATATGTTTCTCTGTGTTGCAAAATAGGTTTTATTCATGCACAGACTGCAATTTTAATTTTGGGCCGAGTTTCAGCTTGCATTGCCTGAACCAAGTTTGTTATGTGCTGAAACGCCGTTTTCTGACATTTCAGGCTCTAACTTCAAAAATCATGCAAAACACTTCTAACACCTTCAGATATGTTTCTCTGTGTTGCAAAATAGGTTTTATTCATGCACAGACTGCAATTTTTATTTTGGACCGAGTTTCAGCTTGCATTGCCAGAACCAAGTTTGTTATGTGCTGAAACGCTGTTTTCTGACATTTCAGGCTCTAACTTCAAAAATCATGAAAAACACTTCTAACACCTTCAGATATGTTTCTCTGTGTTGCAAAATAGGTTTTATTCATGCACACACTGCAATTTTAATTTTGGACCGAGTTTCAGCTTGCATTGCCTGAACCAAGTTTGTTATGTGCTGAAACGCCGTTTTCTGACATTTCAGGCTCCAACTTCAAAAATCATGCAAAACACTTCTAACACCTTCAGATATGTTTCTCTGTGTTGCAAAATAGGTTTTATTCATGCACAGACTGCAATTTTAATTTCTGACCGAGTTTCAGCTTGCATTGCCAGAACCAAGTTTGTTATGTGCTGAAACGCTGTTTTCTGACATTTCAGGCTCTAACTTCAAAAATCATGCAAAACACTTCTAACACCTTCAGATATGTTTCTCTGTGTTGCAAAATAGGTTTTATTCATGCACACACTGCAATTTTAATTTTGGACCGAGTTTCAGCTTGCATTGCCTGAACCAAGTTTGTTATGTGCTGAAACGCCGTTTTCTGACATTTCAGGCTCCAACTTCAAAAATCATGCAAAACACTTCTAACACCTTCAGATATGTTTCTCTGTGTTGCAAAATAGGTTTTATTCATGCACAGACTGCAATTTTAATTTTGGGCCGAGTTTCAGCTTGCATTGTCTGAACCAAGTTTGTTATGTGCTGAAAGGCCTTTTTCTGACATTTCAGGCTCTAACTTCAAAAATCATGCAAAACACTTCTAACACCTTCAGATATGTTTCTCTGTGTTGCAAAATAGGTTTTATTCATGCACAGACTGCAATTTTGATTTTGGAAAGAGTTTCAGCTTGCATTGCCAGAACCAAGTTTGTTAAGTGCTGAAACGCTGTTTTCTGACATTTCAGGCTCTAACTTCAAAAATCATGCAAAACACTTCTAACACCTTCAGATATGTTTCTCTGTGTTGCAAAATAGGTTTTATTCATGCACAGACTGCAATTTTAATTTTGGGCCGAGTTTCAGCTTGCATTGCCTGAACCAAGTTTGTTATGTGCTGAAACGGCGTTTTCTGACATTTCAGGCTCTAACTTCAAAAATCATGCAAAACACTTCTAACACCTTCAGATATGTTTCTCTGTGTTGCAAAATAGGTTTTATTCATGCACAGACTGCAATTTTTATTTTGGACCGAGTTTCAGCTTGCATTGCCAGAACCAAGTTTGTTATGTGCTGAAACGCTGTTTTCTGACATTTCAGGCTCTAACTTCAAAAATCATGCAAAACACTTCTAACACCTTCAGATATGTTTCTCTGTGTTGCAAAATAGGTTTTATTCATGCACACACTGCAATTTTAATTTTGGACCGAGTTTCAGCTTGCATTGCCTGAACCAAGTTTGTTATGTGCTGAAACGCCGTTTTCTGACATTTCAGGCTCCAACTTCAAAAATCATGCAAAACACTTCTAACACTTTCAGATATGTTTCTCTGTGTTGCAAAATAGGTTTTATTCATGCACAGACTGCAATTTTAATTTCTGACCGAGTTTCAGCTTGCATTGCCAGAACCAAGTTTGTTATGTGCTGAAACGCTGTTTTCTGACATTTCAGGCTCTAACTTCAAAAATCATGCAAAACACTTCTAACACCTTCAGATATGTTTCTCTGTGTTGCAAAATAGGTTTTATTCATGCACAGACTGCAATTTTGATTTTGGAAAGAGTTTCAGCTTGCATTGCCAGAACCAAGTTTGTTAAGTGCTGAAACGCTGTTTTCTGACATTTCAGGCTCTAACTTCAAAAATCATGCAAAACACTTCTAACACCTTCAGATATGTTTCTCTGTGTTGCAAAATAGGTTTTATTCATGCACAGACTGCAATTTTAATTTTGGGCCGAGTTTCAGCTTGCATTGCCTGAACCAAGTTTGTTATGTGCTGAAACGCTGTTTTCTGACATTTCAGGCTCTAACTTCAAAAATCATGCAAAACACTTCTAACACCTTCAGATATGTTTCTCTGTGTTGCAAAATAGGTTTTATTCATGCACAGACTGCAATTTTAATTTTGGACCGAGTTTCAGCTTGCATTGCCTGAACCAAGTTTGTTCTGCGCTGAAAGGCTGTTTTCTGACATTTCAGACTCTAACTTAAAAAATCATGCAAAACACTTCTAACACCTTCAGATATGTTTCTGTGTGTTGAAAAATACGTTTCATTCATGCACAGACTGCAATTTTAATTTTGGACCGAGTTTCAGCTTGCATTGCCTGAACCAAGTTTGTTATGTGCTGAAAAGCCGTTTTCTGACATTTCAGGCTCTAACTTCAAAAATCATGCAAAACACTTCTAACACCTTCAGATATGTTTCTCTGTGTTGCAAAATAGGTTTTATTCATGCACAGACTGCAATTTTTATTTTGGACCGAGTTTCAGCTTGCATTGCCAGAACCAAGTTTGTTATGTGCTGAAACGCTGTTTTCTGACATTTCAGGCTCTAACTTCAAAAATCATGCAAAACACTTCTAACACCTTCAGATATGTTTCTCTGTGTTGCAAAATAGGTTTTATTCATGCACACACTGCAATTTTAATTTTGGACCGAGTTTCAGCTTGCATTGCCTGAACCAAATTTGTTATGTGCTGAAACGCCGTTTTCTGACATTTCAGGCTCCAACTTCAAAAATCATGCAAAACACTTCTAACACCTTCAGATATGTTTCTATGTGTTGCAAAATAGGTTTTATTCATGCACAGACTGCAATTTTAATTTCTGACCGAGTTTCAGCTTGCATTGCCAGAACCAAGTTTGTTATGTGCTGAAACGCTGTTTTCTGACATTTCAGGCTCTAACTTCAAAAATCATGCAAAACACTTCTAACACCTTCAGATATGTTTCTCTGTGTTGCAAAATAGGTTTTATTCATGCACAGACTGCAATTTTAATTTTGGACCGAGTTTCAGCTTGCATTGACTGAACCAAGTTTGTTATGTGCTGAAACGCCGTTTTCTGACATTTCAGGCTCCAACTTCAAAAATCATGCAAAACACTTCTAACACCTTCAGATATGTTTCTCTGTGTTGCAAAATAGGTTTTATTCATGCACAGACTGCAATTTTAATTTTGGGCCGAGTTTCAGCTTGCATTGCCTGAACCAAGTTTGTTATGTGCTGAAACGCCGTTTTCTGACATTTCAGGCTCTAACTTCAAAAATCATGCAAAACACTTCTAACACCTTCAGATATGTTTCTCTGTGTTGCAAAATAGGTTTTATTCATGCACAGACTGCAATTTTTATTTTGGACCGATTTTCAGCTTGCATTGCCAGAACCAAGTTTGTTATGTGCTGAAACGCTGTTTTCTGACATTTCAGGCTCTAACTTCAAAAATCATGCAAAACACTTCTAACACCTTCAGATATGTTTCTCTGTGTTGCAAAATAGGTTTTATTCATGCACACACTGCAATTTTAATTTTGGACCGAGTTTCAGCTTGCATTGCCTGAACCAAGTTTGTTATGTGCTGAAACGCCGTTTTCTGACATTTCAGGCTCCAACTTCAAAAGTCATGCAAAACACTTCTAACACCTTCAGATATGTTTCTCTGTGTTGCAAAATAGGTTTTATTCATGCACAGACTGCAATTTTAATTTCTGACCGAGTTTCAGCTTGCATTGCCAGAACCAAGTTTGTTATGTGCTGAAACGCTGTTTTCTGACATTTCAGGCTCTAACTTCAAAAATCATGCAAAACACTTCTAACACCTTCAGATATCTTTCTCTGTGTTGCAAAATAGGCTTTATTCATGCACAGACTGCAATTTTAATTTTGGGCCGAGTTTCAGCTTGCATTGCCTGAACCAAGTTTGTTATGTGCTGAAACGGCGTTTTCTGACATTTCAGGCTCTAACTTCAAAAATCATGCAAAACACTTCTAACACCTTCAGATATGTTTCTCTGTGTTGCAAAATAGGTTTTATTCATGCACAGACTGCAATTTTAATTTTGGGCCGAGTTTCAGCTTGCATTGCCTGAACCAAGTTTGTTATGTGCTGAAAAGCCGTTTTCTGACATTTCAGGCTCTAACTTCAAAAATCATGCAAAACACTTCTAACACCTTCAGATATGTTTCTCTGTGTTGCAAAATAGGTTTTATTCATGCACAGACTGCAATTTTTATTTTGGACCGAGTTTCAGCTTGCATTGCCAGAACCAAGTTTGTTATGTGCTGAAACGCTGTTTTCTGACATTTCAGGCTCTAACTTCAAAAATCATGCAAAACACTTCTAACACCTTCAGATATGTTTCTCTGTGTTGCAAAATAGGTTTTATTCATGCACACACTGCAATTTTAATTTTGGACCGAGTTTCAGCTTGCATTGCCTGAACCAAGTTTGTTATGTGCTGAAACGCCGTTTTCTGACATTTCAGGCTCCAACTTCAAAAATCATGCAAAACACTTCTAACACCTTCAGATATGTTTCTCTGTGTTGCAAAATAGGTTTTATTCATGCACAGACTGCAATTTTAATTTCTGACCGAGTTTCAGCTTGCATTGCCAGAACCAAGTTTGTTATGTGCTGAAACGCTGTTTTCTGACATTTCAGGCTCTAACTTCAAAAATCATGCAAAACACTTCTAACACCTTCAGATATGTTTCTCTGTGTTGCAAAATAGGTTTTATTCATGCACACACTGCAATTTTAATTTTGGACCTAGTTTCAGCTTGCATTGCCTGAACCAAGTTTGTTATGTGCTGAAACGCCGTTTTCTGACATTTCAGGCTCCAACTTCAAAAATCATGCAAAACACTTCTAACACCTTCAGATATGTTTCTCTGTGTTGCAAAATAGGTTTTATTCATGCACAGACTGCAATTTTAATTTTGGGCCGAGTTTCAGCTTGCATTGCCTGAACCAAGTTTGTTATGTGCTGAAACGCAATTTTCTGACATTTCAGGCTCTAACTTCAAAAATCATGCAAAACACTTCTAACACCTTCAGATATGTTTCTCTGTGTTGCAAAATAGGTTTTATTCATGCACAGACTGCAATTTTAATTTTGGACCGAGTTTCAGCTTGCATTGCCAGAACCAAGTTTGTTAAGTGCTGAAACGCTGTTTTCTGACATTTCAGGCTTTAACTTCAAAAATCATGCAAAACACTTCTAACACCTTCAGATATGTTTCTCTGTGTTGCAAAATAGGTTTTATTCATGCACAGACTGCAATTTTAATTTTGGACCGAGTTTCAGCTTGCATTGCCAGAACCAAGTTTGTTATGTGCTGAAACGCTGTTTTCTGACATTTCAGGCTCTAACTTCAAAAATCATGCAAAACACTTCTAACACCTTCAGATATGTTTCTCTGTGTTGCAAAATAGGTTTTATTCATGCACAGACTGCAATTTTAATTTTGGGCCGAGTTTCAGCTTGCATTGTCTGAACCAAGTTTGTTATGTGCTGAAAGGCCTTTTTCTGACATTTCAGGCTCTAACTTCAAAAATCATGCAAAACACTTCTAACACCTTCAGATATGTTTCTCTGTGTTGCAAAATAGGTTTTATTCATGCACAGACTGCAATTTTAATTTCTGACCGAGTTTCAGCTTGCATTGCCAGAACCAAGTTTGTTATGTGCTGAAACGCTGTTTTCTGACATTTCAGGCTCTAACTTCAAAAATCATGCAAAACACTTCTAACACCTTCAGATATGTTTCTCTGTGTTGCAAAATAGGTTTTATTCATGCACAGACTGCAATTTTTATTTTGGACCGATTTTCAGCTTGCATTGCCAGAACCAAGTTTGTTATGTGCTGAAACGCTGTTTTCTGACATTTCAGGCTCTAACTTCAAAAATCATGCAAAACACTTCTAACACCTTCAGATATGTTTCTCTGTGTTGCAAAATAGGTTTTATTCATGCACACACTGCAATTTTAATTTTGGACCGAGTTTCAGCTTGCATTGCCTGAACCAAGTTTGTTATGTGCTGAAACGCCGTTTTCTGACATTTCAGGCTCCAACTTCAAAAATCATGCAAAACACTTCTAACACCTTCAGATATGTTTCTCTGTGTTGCAAAATAGGTTTTATTCATGCACAGACTGCAATTTTAATTTCTGACCGAGTTTCAGCTTGCATTGCCAGAACCAAGTTTGTTATGTGCTGAAACGCTGTTTTCTGACATTTCAGGCTCTAACTTCAAAAATCATGCAAAACACTTCTAACACCTTCAGATATCTTTCTCTGTGTTGCAAAATAGGCTTTATTCATGCACAGACTGCAATTTTAATTTTGGGCCGAGTTTCAGCTTGCATTTCCTGAACCAAGTTTGTTATGTGCTGAAACGGCGTTTTCTGACATTTCAGGCTCTAACTTCAAAAATCATGCAAAACACTTCTAACACCTTCAGATATGTTTCTCTGTGTTGCAAAATAGGTTTTATTCATGCACAGACTGCAATTTTAATTTTGGGCCGAGTTTCAGCTTGCATTGTCTGAACCAAGTTTGTTATGTGCTGAAAGGCCTTTTTCTGACATTTCAGGCTCTAACTTCAAAAATCATGCAAAACACTTCTAACACCTTCAGATATGTTTCTCTGTGTTGCAAAATAGGTTTTATTCATGCACAGACTGCAATTTTGATTTTGGAAAGAGTTTCAGCTTGCATTGCCAGAACCAAGTTTGTTAAGTGCTGAAACGCTGTTTTCTGACATTTCAGGCTCTAACTTCAAAAATCATGCAAAACACTTCTAACACCTTCAGATATGTTTCTCTGTGTTGCAAAATAGGTTTTATTCATGCACAGACTGCAATTTTAATTTTGGGCCGAGTTTCAGCTTGCATTGCCTGAACAAGGTTTGTTATGTGCTGAAACGGCGTTTTCTGACATTTCAGGCTCTAACTTCAAAAATCATGCAAAACACTTCTAACACCTTCAGATATGTTTCTCTGTGTTGCAAAATAGGTTTTATTCATGCACAGACTGCAATTTTTATTTTGGACCGAGTTTCAGCTTGCATTGCCAGAACCAAGTTTGTTATGTGCTGAAACGCTGTTTTCTGACATTTCAGGCTCTAACTTCAAAAATCATGCAAAACACTTCTAACACCTTCAGATATGTTTCTCTGTGTTGCAAAATAGGTTTTATTCATGCACAGACTGCAATTTTAATTTTGGGCCGAGTTTCAGCTTGCATTGTCTGAACCAAGTTTGTTATGTGCTGAAAGGCCTTTTTCTGACATTTCAGGCTCTAACTTCAAAAATCATGCAAAACACTTCTAACACCTTCAGATATGTTTCTCTGTGTTGCAAAATAGGTTTTATTCATGCACAGACTGCAATTTTAATTTTGGGCCGAGTTTCAGCTTGCATTGCCTGAACCAAGTTTGTTATGTGCTGAAAAGCCGTTTTCTGACATTTCAGGCTCTAACTTCAAAAATCATGCAAAACACTTCTAACACCTTCAGATATGTTTCTCTGTGTTGCAAAATAGGTTTTATTCATGCACAGACTGCAATTTTTATTTTGGACCGAGTTTCAGCTTGCATTGCCAGAACCAAGTTTGTTATGTGCTGAAACGCTGTTTTCTGACATTTCAGGCTCTAACTTCAAAAATCATGCAAAACACTTCTAACACCTTCAGATATGTTTCTCTGTGTTGCAAAATAGGTTTTATTCATGCACACACTGCAATTTTAATTTTGGACCGAGTTTCAGCTTGCATTGCCTGAACCAAGTTTGTTATGTGCTGAAACGCCGTTTTCTGACATTTCAGGCTCCAACTTCAAAAATCATGCAAAACACTTCTAACACCTTCAGATATGTTTCTCTGTGTTGCAAAATAGGTTTTATTCATGCACAGACTGCAATTTTAATTTCTGACCGAGTTTCAGCTTGCATTGCCAGAACCAAGTTTGTTATGTGCTGAAACGCTGTTTTCTGACATTTCAGGCTCTAACTTCAAAAATCATGCAAAACACTTCTAACACCTTCAAATATGTTTCTCTGTGTTGCAAAATAGGTTTTATTCATGCACACACTGCAATTTTAATTTTGGACCGAGTTTCAGCTTGCATTGCCTGAACCAAGTTTGTTATGTGCTGAAACGCCGTTTTCTGACATTTCAGGCTCCAACTTCAAAAATCATGCAAAACACTTCTAACACCTTCAGATATGTTTCTCTGTGTTGCAAAATAGGTTTTATTCATGCACAGACTGCAATTTTAATTTCTGACCGAGTTTCAGCTTGCATTGCCAGAACCAAGTTTGTTATGTGCTGAAACGCTGTTTTCTGACATTTCAGGCTCTAACTTCAAAAATCATGCAAAACACTTCTAACACCTTCAGATATGTTTCTCTGTGTTGCAAAATAGGTTTTATTCATGCACACACTGCAATTTTAATTTTGGACCGAGTTTCAGCTTGCATTGCCTGAACCAAGTTTGTTATGTGCTGAAACGCCGTTTTCTGACATTTCAGGCTCCAACTTCAAAAATCATGCAAAACACTTCTAACACCTTCAGATATGTTTCTCTGTGTTGCAAAATAGGTTTTATTCATGCACAGACTGCAATTTTAATTTTGGGCCGAGTTTCAGCTTGCATTGTCTGAACCAAGTTTGTTATGTGCTGAAAGGCCTTTTTCTGACATTTCAGGCTCTAACTTCAAAAATCATGTAAAACACTTCTAACACCTTCAGATATGTTTCTCTGTGTTGCAAAATAGGTTTTATTCATGCACAGACTGCAATTTTGATTTTGGAAAGAGTTTCAGCTTGCATTGCCAGAACCAAGTTTGTTAAGTGCTGAAACGCTGTTTTCTGACATTTCAGGCTCTAACTTCAAAAATCATGCAAAACACTTCTAACACCTTCAGATATGTTTCTCTGTGTTGCAAAATAGGTTTTATTCATGCACAGACTGCAATTTTAATTTTGGGCCGAGTTTCAGCTTGCATTGCCTGAACCAAGTTTGTTATGTGCTGAAACGGCGTTTTCTGACATTTCAGGCTCTAACTTCAAAAATCATGCAAAACACTTCTAACACCTTCAGATATGTTTCTCTGTGTTGCAAAATAGGTTTTATTCATGCACAGACTGCAATTTTTATTTTGGACCGAGTTTCAGCTTGCATTGCCAGAACCAAGTTTGTTATGTGCTGAAACGCTGTTTTCTGACATTTCAGGCTCTAACTTCAAAAATCATGCAAAACACTTCTAACACTTTCAGATATGTTTCTCTGTGTTGCAAAATAGGTTTTATTCATGCACAGACTGCAATTTTAATTTCTGACCGAGTTTCAGCTTGCATTGCCAGAACCAAGTTTGTTATGTGCTGAAACGCTGTTTTCTGACATTTCAGGCTCTAACTTCAAAAATCATGCAAAACACTTCTAACACCTTCAGATATGTTTCTCTGTGTTGCAAAATAGGTTTTATTCATGCAGAGACTGCAATTTTGATTTTGGAAAGAGTTTCAGCTTGCATTGCCAGAACCAAGTTTGTTAAGTGCTGAAACGCTGTTTTCTGACATTTCAGGCTCTAACTTCAAAAATCATGCAAAACACTTCTAACACCTTCAGATATGTTTCTCTGTGTTGCAAAATAGGTTTTATTCATGCACAGACTGCAATTTTAATTTTGGGCCGAGTTTCAGCTTGCATTGCCTGAACCAAGTTTGTTATGTGCTGAAACGCCGTTTTCTGACATTTCAGGCTCTAACTTCAAAAATCATGCAAAACACTTCTAACACCTTCAGATATGTTTCTCTGTGTTGCAAAATAGGTTTTATTCATGCACACACTGCAATTTTAATTTTGGACCGAGTTTCAGCTTGCATTGCCTGAAACAAGTTTGTTATGTGCTGAAACGCCGTTTTCTGACATTTCAGGCTCCAACTTCAAAAGTCATGCAAAACACTTCTAACACCTTCAGATATGTTTCTCTGTGTTGCAAAATAGGTTTTATTCATGCACAGACTGCAATTTTAATTTCTGACCGAGTTTCAGCTTGCATTGCCAGAACCAAGTTTGTTATGTGCTGAAACGCTGTTTTCTGACATTTCAGGCTCTAACTTCAAAAATCATGCAAAACACTTCTAACACCTTCAGATATCTTTCTCTGTGTTGCAAAATAGGCTTTATTCATGCACAGACTGCAATTTTAATTTTGGGCCGAGTTTCAGCTTGCATTGCCTGAACCAAGTTTGTTATGTGCTGAAACGGCGTTTTCTGACATTTCAGGCTCTAACTTCAAAAATCATGCAAAACACTTCTAACACCTTCAGATATGTTTCTCTGTGTTGCAAAATAGGTTTTATTCATGCACAGACTGCAATTTTAATTTTGGGCCGAGTTTCAGCTTGCATTGCCTGAACCAAGTTTGTTATGTGCTGAAAAGCCGTTTTCTGACATTTCAGGCTCTAACTTCAAAAATCATGCAAAACACTTCTAACACCTTCAGATATGTTTCTCTGTGTTGCAAAATAGGTTTTATTCATGCACAGACTGCAATTTTTATTTTGGACCGAGTTTCAGCTTGCATTGCCAGAACCAAGTTTGTTATGTGCTGAAACGCTGTTTTCTGACATTTCAGGCTCTAACTTCAAAAATCATGCAAAACACTTCTAACACCTTCAGATATGTTTCTCTGTGTTGCAAAATAGGTTTTATTCATGCACACACTGCAATTTTAATTTTGGACCGAGTTTCAGCTTGCATTGCCTGAACCAAGTTTGTTATGTGCTGAAACGCCGTTTTCTGACATTTCAGGCTCCAACTTCAAAAATCATGCAAAACACTTCTAACACCTTCAGATATGTTTCTCTGTGTTGCAAAATAGGTTTTATTCATGCACAGACTGCAATTTTAATTTCTGACCGAGTTTCAGCTTGCATTGCCAGAACCAAGTTTGTTATGTGCTGAAACGCTGTTTTCTGACATTTCAGGCTCTAACTTCAAAAATCATGCAAAACACTTCTAACACCTTCAAATATGTTTCTCTGTGTTGCAAAATAGGTTTTATTCATGCACACACTGCAATTTTAATTTTGGACCGAGTTTCAGCTTGCATTGCCTGAACCAAGTTTGTTATGTGCTGAAACGCCGTTTTCTGACATTTCAGGCTCCAACTTCAAAAATCATGCAAAACACTTCTAACACCTTCAGATATGTTTCTCTGTGTTGCAAAATAGGTTTTATTCATGCACAGACTGCAATTTTAATTTCTGACCGAGTTTCAGCTTGCATTGCCAGAACCAAGTTTGTTATGTGCTGAAACGCTGTTTTCTGACATTTCAGGCTCTAACTTCAAAAATCATGCAAAACACTTCTAACACCTTCAGATATGTTTCTCTGTGTTGCAAAATAGGTTTTATTCATGCACACACTGCAATTTTAATTTTGGACCGAGTTTCAGCTTGCATTGCCAGAACCAAGTTTGTTAAGTGCTGAAACGCTGTTTTCTGACATTTCAGGCTCTAACTTCAAAAATCATGCAAAACACTTCTAACACCTTCAGATATGTTTCTCTGTGTTGCAAAATAGGTTTTATTCATGCACAGACTGCAATTTTAATTTTGGGCCGAGTTTCAGCTTGCATTGCCTGAACCAAGTTTGTTATGTGCTGAAACGGCGTTTTCTGACATTTCAGGCTCTAACTTCAAAAATCATGCAAAACACTTCTAACACCTTCAGATATGTTTCTCTGTGTTGCAAAATAGGTTTTATTCATGCACAGACTGCAATTTTTATTTTGGACCGAGTTTCAGCTTGCATTGCCAGAACCAAGTTTGTTATGTGCTGAAACGCTGTTTTCTGACATTTCAGGCTCTAACTTCAAAAATCATGCAAAACACTTCTAACACTTTCAGATATGTTTCTCTGTGTTGCAAAATAGGTTTTATTCATGCACAGACTGCAATTTTAATTTCTGACCGAGTTTCAGCTTGCATTGCCAGAACCAAGTTTGTTATGTGCTGAAACGCTGTTTTCTGACATTTCAGGCTCTAACTTCAAAAATCATGCAAAACACTTCTAACACCTTCAGATATGTTTCTCTGTGTTGCAAAATAGGTTTTATTCATGCAGAGACTGCAATTTTGATTTTGGAAAGAGTTTCAGCTTGCATTGCCAGAACCAAGTTTGTTAAGTGCTGAAACGCTGTTTTCTGACATTTCAGGCTCTAACTTCAAAAATCATGCAAAACACTTCTAACACCTTCAGATATGTTTCTCTGTGTTGCAAAATAGGTTTTATTCATGCACAGACTGCAATTTTAATTTTGGGCCGAGTTTCAGCTTGCATTGCCTGAACCAAGTTTGTTATGTGCTGAAACGCCGTTTTCTGACATTTCAGGCTCTAACTTCAAAAATCATGCAAAACACTTCTAACACCTTCAGATATGTTTCTCTGTGTTGCAAAATAGGTTTTATTCATGCACAGACTGCAATTTTAATTTCTGACCGAGTTTCAGCTTGCATTGCCAGAACCAAGTTTGTTATGTGCTGAAACGCTGTTTTCTGACATTTCAGGCTCTAACTTCAAAAATCATGCAAAACACTTCTAACACCTTCAGATATCTTTCTCTGTGTTGCAAAATAGGCTTTATTCATGCACAGACTGCAATTTTAATTTTGGGCCGAGTTTCAGCTTGCATTGCCTGAACCAAGTTTGTTATGTGCTGAAACGGCGTTTTCTGACATTTCAGGCTCTAACTTCAAAAATCATGCAAAACACTTCTAACACCTTCAGATATGTTTCTCTGTGTTGCAAAATAGGTTTTATTCATGCACAGACTGCAATTTTAATTTTGGGCCGAGTTTCAGCTTGCATTGCCTGAACCAAGTTTGTTATGTGCTGAAAAGCCGTTTTCTGACATTTCAGGCTCTAACTTCAAAAATCATGCAAAACACTTCTAACACCTTCAGATATGTTTCTCTGTGTTGCAAAATAGGTTTTATTCATGCACAGACTGCAATTTTTATTTTGGACCGAGTTTCAGCTTGCATTGCCAGAACCAAGTTTGTTATGTGCTGAAACGCTGTTTTCTGACATTTCAGGCTCTAACTTCAAAAATCATGCAAAACACTTCTAACACCTTCAGATATGTTTCTCTGTGTTGCAAAATAGGTTTTATTCATGCACACACTGCAATTTTAATTTTGGACCGAGTTTCAGCTTGCATTGCCTGAACCAAGTTTGTTATGTGCTGAAACGCCGTTTTCTGACATTTCAGGCTCCAACTTCAAAAATCATGCAAAACACTTCTAACACCTTCAGATATGTTTCTCTGTGTTGCAAAATAGGTTTTATTCATGCACAGACTGCAATTTTAATTTCTGACCGAGTTTCAGCTTGCATTGCCAGAACCAAGTTTGTTATGTGCTGAAACGCTGTTTTCTGACATTTCAGGCTCTAACTTCAAAAATCATGCAAAACACTTCTAACACCTTCAAATATGTTTCTCTGTGTTGCAAAATAGGTTTTATTCATGCACACACTGCAATTTTAATTTTGGACCGAGTTTCAGCTTGCATTGCCTGAACCAAGTTTGTTATGTGCTGAAACGCCGTTTTCTGACATTTCAGGCTCCAACTTCAAAAATCATGCAAAACACTTCTAACACCTTCAGATATGTTTCTCTGTGTTGCAAAATAGGTTTTATTCATGCACAGACTGCAATTTTAATTTTGGGCCGAGTTTCAGCTTGCATTGCCTGAACCAAGTTTGTTATGTGCTGAAACGCCGTTTTCTGACATTTCAGGCTCTAACTTCAAAAATCATGCAAAACACTTCTAACACCTTCAGATATGTTTCTCTGTGTTGCAAAATAGGTTTTATTCATGCACAGACTGCAATTTTTATTTTGGACCGAGTTTCAGCTTGCATTGCCAGAACCAAGTTTGTTAAGTGCTGAAACGCTGTTTTCTGACATTTCAGGCTTTAACTTCAAAAATCATGCAAAACACTTCTAACACCTTCAGATATGTTTCTCTGTGTTGCAAAATAGGTTTTATTCATGCACAGACTGCAATTTTAATTTTGGACCGAGTTTCAGCTTGCATTGCCAGAACCAAGTTTGTTATGTGCTGAAACGCTGTTTTCTGACATTTCAGGCTCTAACTTCAAAAATCATGCAAAACACTTCTAACACCTTCAGATATGTTTCTCTGTGTTGCAAAATAGGTTTTATTCATGCACAGACTGCAATTTTAATTTTGGGCCGAGTTTCAGCTTGCATTGTCTGAACCAAGTTTGTTATGTGCTGAAAGGCCTTTTTCTGACATTTCAGGCTCTAACTTCAAAAATCATGCAAAACACTTCTAACACCTTCAGATATGTTTCTCTGTGTTGCAAAATAGGTTTTATTCATGCACAGACTGCAATTTTAATTTCTGACCGAGTTTCAGCTTGCATTGCCAGAACCAAGTTTGTTATGTGCTGAAACGCTGTTTTCTGACATTTCAGGCTCTAACTTCAAAAATCATGCAAAACACTTCTAACACCTTCAGATATGTTTCTCTGTGTTGCAAAATAGGTTTTATTCATGCACAGACTGCAATTTTTATTTTGGACCGATTTTCAGCTTGCATTGCCAGAACCAAGTTTGTTATGTGCTGAAACGCTGTTTTCTGACATTTCAGGCTCTAACTTCAAAAATCATGCAAAACACTTCTAACACCTTCAGATATGTTTCTCTGTGTTGCAAAATAGGTTTTATTCATGCACACACTGCAATTTTAATTTTGGACCGAGTTTCAGCTTGCATTGCCTGAACCAAGTTTGTTATGTGCTGAAACGCCGTTTTCTGACATTTCAGGCTCCAACTTCAAAAATCATGCAAAACACTTCTAACACCTTCAGATATGTTTCTCTGTGTTGCAAAATAGGTTTTATTCATGCACAGACTGCAATTTTAATTTCTGACCGAGTTTCAGCTTGCATTGCCAGAACCAAGTTTGTTATGTGCTGAAACGCTGTTTTCTGACATTTCAGGCTCTAACTTCAAAAATCATGCAAAACACTTCTAACACCTTCAGATATCTTTCTCTGTGTTGCAAAATAGGCTTTATTCATGCACAGACTGCAATTTTAATTTTGGGCCGAGTTTCAGCTTGCATTGCCTGAACCAAGTTTGTTATGTGCTGAAACGGCGTTTTCTGACATTTCAGGCTCTAACTTCAAAAATCATGCAAAACACTTCTAACACCTTCAGATATGTTTCTCTGTGTTGCAAAATAGGTTTTATTCATGCACAGACTGCAATTTTAATTTTGGGCCGAGTTTCAGCTTGCATTGTCTGAACCAAGTTTGTTATGTGCTGAAAGGCCTTTTTCTGACATTTCAGGCTCTAACTTCAAAAATCATGCAAAACACTTCTAACACCTTCAGATATGTTTCTCTGTGTTGCAAAATAGGTTTTATTCATGCACACACTGCAATTTTAATTTTGGACCGAGTTTCAGCTTGCATTGCCTGAACCAAGTTTGTTATGTGCTGAAACGCCGTTTTCTGACATTTCAGGCTCCAACTTCAAAAATCATGCAAAACACTTCTAACACTTTCAGATATGTTTCTCTGTGTTGCAAAATAGGTTTTATTCATGCACAGACTGCAATTTTAATTTCTGACCGAGTTTCAGCTTGCATTGCCAGAACCAAGTTTGTTATGTGCTGAAACGCTGTTTTCTGACATTTCAGGCTCTAACTTCAAAAATCATGCAAAACACTTCTAACACCTTCAGATATGTTTCTCTGTGTTGCAAAATAGGTTTTATTCATGCAGAGACTGCAATTTTGATTTTGGAAAGAGTTTCAGCTTGCATTGCCAGAACCAAGTTTGTTAAGTGCTGAAACGCTGTTTTCTGACATTTCAGGCTCTAACTTCAAAAATCATGCAAAACACTTCTAACACCTTCAGATATGTTTCTCTGTGTTGCAAAATAGGTTTTATTCATGCACAGACTGCAATTTTAATTTTGGGCCGAGTTTCAGCTTGCATTGCCTGAACCAAGTTTGTTATGTGCTGAAACGCCGTTTTCTGACATTTCAGGCTCTAACTTCAAAAATCATGCAAAACACTTCTAACACCTTCAGATATGTTTCTCTGTGTTGCAAAATAGGTTTTATTCATGCACACACTGCAATTTTAATTTTGGACCGAGTTTCAGCTTGCATTGCCTGAACCAAGTTTGTTATGTGCTGAAACGCCGTTTTCTGACATTTCAGGCTCCAACTTCAAAAGTCATGCAAAACACTTCTAACACCTTCAGATATGTTTCTCTGTGTTGCAAAATAGGTTTTATTCATGCACAGACTGCAATTTTAATTTCTGACCGAGTTTCAGCTTGCATTGCCAGAACCAAGTTTGTTATGTGCTGAAAAGCCGTTTTCTGACATTTCAGGCTCTAACTTCAAAAATCATGCAAAACACTTCTAACACCTTCAGATATGTTTCTCTGTGTTGCAAAATAGGTTTTATTCATGCACAGACTGCAATTTTTATTTTGGACCGAGTTTCAGCTTGCATTGCCAGAACCAAGTTTGTTATGTGCTGAAACGCTGTTTTCTGACATTTCAGGCTCTAACTTCAAAAATCATGCAAAACACTTCTAACACCTTCAGATATGTTTCTCTGTGTTGCAAAATAGGTTTTATTCATGCACACACTGCAATTTTAATTTTGGACCGAGTTTCAGCTTGCATTGCCTGAACCAAGTTTGTTATGTGCTGAAAGGCCTTTTTCTGACATTTCAGGCTCTAACTTCAAAAATCATGCAAAACACTTCTAACACCTTCAGATATGTTTCTCTGTGTTGCAAAATAGGTTTTATTCATGCACAGACTGCAATTTTAATTTTGGGCCGAGTTTCAGCTTGCATTGCCTGAACCAAGTTTGTTATGTGCTGAAAAGCCGTTTTCTGACATTTCAGGCTCTAACTTCAAAAATCATGCAAAACACTTCTAACACCTTCAGATATGTTTCTCTGTGTTGCAAAATAGGTTTTATTCATGCACAGACTGCAATTTTTATTTTGGACCGAGTTTCAGCTTGCATTGCCAGAACCAAGTTTGTTATGTGCTGAAACGCTGTTTTCTGACATTTCAGGCTCTAACTTCAAAAATCATGCAAAACACTTCTAACACCTTCAGATATGTTTCTCTGTGTTGCAAAATAGGTTTTATTCATGCACACACTGCAATTTTAATTTTGGACCGAGTTTCAGCTTGCATTGCCTGAACCAAGTTTGTTATGTGCTGAAACGCCGTTTTCTGACATTTCAGGCTCCAACTTCAAAAATCATGCAAAACACTTCTAACACCTTCAGATATGTTTCTCTGTGTTGCAAAATAGGTTTTATTCATGCACAGACTGCAATTTTAATTTCTGACCGAGTTTCAGCTTGCATTGCCAGAACCAAGTTTGTTATGTGCTGAAACGCTGTTTTCTGACATTTCAGGCTCTAACTTCAAAAATCATGCAAAACACTTCTAACACCTTCAAATATGTTTCTCTGTGTTGCAAAATAGGTTTTATTCATGCACACACTGCAATTTTAATTTTGGACCGAGTTTCAGCTTGCATTGCCTGAACCAAGTTTGTTATGTGCTGAAACGCCGTTTTCTGACATTTCAGGCTCCAACTTCAAAAATCATGCAAAACACTTCTAACACCTTCAGATATGTTTCTCTGTGTTGCAAAATAGGTTTTATTCATGCACAGACTGCAATTTTAATTTCTGACCGAGTTTCAGCTTGCATTGCCAGAACCAAGTTTGTTATGTGCTGAAACGCTGTTTTCTGACATTTCAGGCTCTAACTTCAAAAATCATGCAAAACACTTCTAACACCTTCAGATATGTTTCTCTGTGTTGCAAAATAGGTTTTATTCATGCACACACTGCAATTTTAATTTTGGACCGAGTTTCAGCTTGCATTGCCTGAACCAAGTTTGTTATGTGCTGAAACGCCGTTTTCTGACATTTCAGGCTCCAACTTCAAAAATCATGCAAAACACTTCTAACACCTTCAGATATGTTTCTCTGTGTTGCAAAATAGGTTTTATTCATGCACAGACTGCAATTTTAATTTTGGGCCGAGTTTCAGCTTGCATTGTCTGAACCAAGTTTGTTATGTGCTGAAAGGCCTTTTTCTGACATTTCAGGCTCTAACTTCAAAAATCATGTAAAACACTTCTAACACCTTCAGATATGTTTCTCTGTGCTGCAAAATAGGTTTTATTCATGCACAGACTGCAATTTTGATTTTGGAAAGAGTTTCAGCTTGCATTGCCAGAACCAAGTTTGTTAAGTGCTGAAACGCTGTTTTCTGACATTTCAGGCTCTAACTTCAAAAATCATGCAAAACACTTCTAACACCTTCAGATATGTTTCTCTGTGTTGCAAAATAGGTTTTATTCATGCACAGACTGCAATTTTAATTTTGGGCCGAGTTTCAGCTTGCATTGCCTGAACCAAGTTTGTTATGTGCTGAAACGGCGTTTTCTGACATTTCAGGCTCTAACTTCAAAAATCATGCAAAACACTTCTAACACCTTCAGATATGTTTCTCTGTGTTGCAAAATAGGTTTTATTCATGCACAGACTGCAATTTTTATTTTGGACCGAGTTTCAGCTTGCATTGCCAGAACCAAGTTTGTTATGTGCTGAAACGCTGTTTTCTGACATTTCAGGCTCTAACTTCAAAAATCATGCAAAACACTTCTAACACTTTCAGATATGTTTCTCTGTGTTGCAAAATAGGTTTTATTCATGCACAGACTGCAATTTTAATTTCTGACCGAGTTTCAGCTTGCATTGCCAGAACCAAGTTTGTTATGTGCTGAAACGCTGTTTTCTGACATTTCAGGCTCTAACTTCAAAAATCATGCAAAACACTTCTAACACCTTCAGATATGTTTCTCTGTGTTGCAAAATAGGTTTTATTCATGCAGAGACTGCAATTTTGATTTTGGAAAGAGTTTCAGCTTGCATTGCCAGAACCAAGTTTGTTAAGTGCTGAAACGCTGTTTTCTGACATTTCAGGCTCTAACTTCAAAAATCATGCAAAACACTTCTAACACCTTCAGATATGTTTTTCTGTGTTGCAAAATAGGTTTTATTCATGCACAGACTGCAATTTTAATTTTGGGCCGAGTTTCAGCTTGCATTGCCTGAACCAAGTTTGTTATGTGCTGAAACGCCGTTTTCTGACATTTCAGGCTCTAACTTCAAAAATCATGCAAAACACTTCTAACACCTTCAGATATGTTTCTCTGTGTTGCAAAATAGGTTTTATTCATGCACACACTGCAATTTTAATTTTGGACCGAGTTTCAGCTTGCATTGCCTGAAACAAGTTTGTTATGTGCTGAAACGCCGTTTTCTGACATTTCAGGCTCCAACTTCAAAAGTCATGCAAAACACTTCTAACACCTTCAGATATGTTTCTCTGTGTTGCAAAATAGGTTTTATTCATGCACAGACTGCAATTTTAATTTCTGACCGAGTTTCAGCTTGCATTGCCAGAACCAAGTTTGTTATGTGCTGAAACGCTGTTTTCTGACATTTCAGGCTCTAACTTCAAAAATCATGCAAAACACTTCTAACACCTTCAGATATCTTTCTCTGTGTTGCAAAATAGGCTTTATTCATGCACAGACTGCAATTTTAATTTTGGGCCGAGTTTCAGCTTGCATTGCCTGAACCAAGTTTGTTATGTGCTGAAACGGCGTTTTCTGACATTTCAGGCTCTAACTTCAAAAATCATGCAAAACACTTCTAACACCTTCAGATATGTTTCTCTGTGTTGCAAAATAGGTTTTATTCATGCACAGACTGCAATTTTAATTTTGGGCCGAGTTTCAGCTTGCATTGCCTGAACCAAGTTTGTTATGTGCTGAAAAGCCGTTTTCTGACATTTCAGGCTCTAACTTCAAAAATCATGCAAAACACTTCTAACACCTTCAGATATGTTTCTCTGTGTTGCAAAATAGGTTTTATTCATGCACAGACTGCAATTTTTATTTTGGACCGAGTTTCAGCTTGCATTGCCAGAACCAAGTTTGTTATGTGCTGAAACGCTGTTTTCTGACATTTCAGGCTCTAACTTCAAAAATCATGCAAAACACTTCTAACACCTTCAGATATGTTTCTCTGTGTTGCAAAATAGGTTTTATTCATGCACACACTGCAATTTTAATTTTGGACCGAGTTTCAGCTTGCATTGCCTGAACCAAGTTTGTTATGTGCTGAAACGCCGTTTTCTGACATTTCAGGCTCCAACTTCAAAAATCATGCAAAACACTTCTAACACCTTCAGATATGTTTCTCTGTGTTGCAAAATAGGTTTTATTCATGCACAGACTGCAATTTTAATTTCTGACCGAGTTTCAGCTTGCATTGCCAGAACCAAGTTTGTTATGTGCTGAAACGCTGTTTTCTGACATTTCAGGCTCTAACTTCAAAAATCATGCAAAACACTTCTAACACCTTCAAATATGTTTCTCTGTGTTGCAAAATAGGTTTTATTCATGCACACACTGCAATTTTAATTTTGGACCGAGTTTCAGCTTGCATTGCCTGAACCAAGTTTGTTATGTGCTGAAACGCCGTTTTCTGACATTTCAGGCTCCAACTTCAAAAATCATGCAAAACACTTCTAACACCTTCAGATATGTTTCTCTGTGTTGCAAAATAGGTTTTATTCATGCACAGACTGCAATTTTAATTTCTGACCGAGTTTCAGCTTGCATTGCCAGAACCAAGTTTGTTATGTGCTGAAACGCTGTTTTCTGACATTTCAGGCTCTAACTTCAAAAATCATGCAAAACACTTCTAACACCTTCAGATATGTTTCTCTGTGTTGCAAAATAGGTTTTATTCATGCACACACTGCAATTTTAATTTTGGACCGAGTTTCAGCTTGCATTGCCTGAACCAAGTTTGTTATGTGCTGAAACGCCGTTTTCTGACATTTCAGGCTCCAACTTCAAAAATCATGCAAAACACTTCTAACACCTTCAGATATGTTTCTCTGTGTTGCAAAATAGGTTTTATTCATGCACAGACTGCAATTTTAATTTTGGGCCGAGTTTCAGCTTGCATTGTCTGAACCAAGTTTGTTATGTGCTGAAAGGCCTTTTTCTGACATTTCAGGCTCTAACTTCAAAAATCATGTAAAACACTTCTAACACCTTCAGATATGTTTCTCTGTGTTGCAAAATAGGTTTTATTCATGCACAGACTGCAATTTTGATTTTGGAAAGAGTTTCAGCTTGCATTGCCAGAACCAAGTTTGTTAAGTGCTGAAACGCTGTTTTCTGACATTTCAGGCTCTAACTTCAAAAATCATGCAAAACACTTCTAACACCTTCAGATATGTTTCTCTGTGTTGCAAAATAGGTTTTATTCATGCACAGACTGCAATTTTAATTTTGGGCCGAGTTTCAGCTTGCATTGCCTGAACCAAGTTTGTTATGTGCTGAAACGGCGTTTTCTGACATTTCAGGCTCTAACTTCAAAAATCATGCAAAACACTTCTAACACCTTCAGATATGTTTCTCTGTGTTGCAAAATAGGTTTTATTCATGCACAGACTGCAATTTTTATTTTGGACCGAGTTTCAGCTTGCATTGCCAGAACCAAGTTTGTTATGTGCTGAAACGCTGTTTTCTGACATTTCAGGCTCTAACTTCAAAAATCATGCAAAACACTTCTAACACTTTCAGATATGTTTCTCTGTGTTGCAAAATAGGTTTTATTCATGCACAGACTGCAATTTTAATTTCTGACCGAGTTTCAGCTTGCATTGCCAGAACCAAGTTTGTTATGTGCTGAAACGCTGTTTTCTGACATTTCAGGCTCTAACTTCAAAAATCATGCAAAACACTTCTAACACCTTCAGATATGTTTCTCTGTGTTGCAAAATAGGTTTTATTCATGCAGAGACTGCAATTTTGATTTTGGAAAGAGTTTCAGCTTGCATTGCCAGAACCAAGTTTGTTAAGTGCTGAAACGCTGTTTTCTGACATTTCAGGCTCTAACTTCAAAAATCATGCAAAACACTTCTAACACCTTCAGATATGTTTCTCTGTGTTGCAAAATAGGTTTTATTCATGCACAGACTGCAATTTTAATTTTGGGCCGAGTTTCAGCTTGCATTGCCTGAACCAAGTTTGTTATGTGCTGAAACGCCGTTTTCTGACATTTCAGGCTCTAACTTCAAAAATCATGCAAAACACTTCTAACACCTTCAGATATGTTTCTCTGTGTTGCAAAATAGGTTTTATTCATGCACACACTGCAATTTTAATTTTGGACCGAGTTTCAGCTTGCATTGCCTGAAACAAGTTTGTTATGTGCTGAAACGCCGTTTTCTGACATTTCAGGCTCCAACTTCAAAAGTCATGCAAAACACTTCTAACACCTTCAGATATGTTTCTCTGTGTTGCAAAATAGGTTTTATTCATGCACAGACTGCAATTTTAATTTCTGACCGAGTTTCAGCTTGCATTGCCAGAACCAAGTTTGTTATGTGCTGAAACGCTGTTTTCTGACATTTCAGGCTCTAACTTCAAAAATCATGCAAAACACTTCTAACACCTTCAGATATCTTTCTCTGTGTTGCAAAATAGGCTTTATTCATGCACAGACTGCAATTTTAATTTTGGGCCGAGTTTCAGCTTGCATTGCCTGAACCAAGTTTGTTATGTGCTGAAACGGCGTTTTCTGACATTTCAGGCTCTAACTTCAAAAATCATGCAAAACACTTCTAACACCTTCAGATATGTTTCTCTGTGTTGCAAAATAGGTTTTATTCATGCACAGACTGCAATTTTAATTTTGGGCCGAGTTTCAGCTTGCATTGCCTGAACCAAGTTTGTTATGTGCTGAAAAGCCGTTTTCTGACATTTCAGGCTCTAACTTCAAAAATCATGCAAAACACTTCTAACACCTTCAGATATGTTTCTCTGTGTTGCAAAATAGGTTTTATTCATGCACAGACTGCAATTTTTATTTTGGACCGAGTTTCAGCTTGCATTGCCAGAACCAAGTTTGTTATGTGCTGAAACGCTGTTTTCTGACATTTCAGGCTCTAACTTCAAAAATCATGCAAAACACTTCTAACACCTTCAGATATGTTTCTCTGTGTTGCAAAATAGGTTTTATTCATGCACACACTGCAATTTTAATTTTGGACCGAGTTTCAGCTTGCATTGCCTGAACCAAGTTTGTTATGTGCTGAAACGCCGTTTTCTGACATTTCAGGCTCCAACTTCAAAAATCATGCAAAACACTTCTAACACCTTCAGATATGTTTCTCTGTGTTGCAAAATAGGTTTTATTCATGCACAGACTGCAATTTTAATTTCTGACCGAGTTTCAGCTTGCATTGCCAGAACCAAGTTTGTTATGTGCTGAAACGCTGTTTTCTGACATTTCAGGCTCTAACTTCAAAAATCATGCAAAACACTTCTAACACCTTCAAATATGTTTCTCTGTGTTGCAAAATAGGTTTTATTCATGCACACACTGCAATTTTAATTTTGGACCGAGTTTCAGCTTGCATTGCCTGAACCAAGTTTGTTATGTGCTGAAACGCCGTTTTCTGACATTTCAGGCTCCAACTTCAAAAATCATGCAAAACACTTCTAACACCTTCAGATATGTTTCTCTGTGTTGCAAAATAGGTTTTATTCATGCACAGACTGCAATTTTAATTTTGGGCCGAGTTTCAGCTTGCATTGCCTGAACCAAGTTTGTTATGTGCTGAAACGCCGTTTTCTGACATTTCAGGCTCTAACTTCAAAAATCATGCAAAACACTTCTAACACCTTCAGATATGTTTCTCTGTGTTGCAAAATAGGTTTTATTCATGCACAGACTGCAATTTTTATTTTGGACCGAGTTTCAGCTTGCATTGCCAGAACCAAGTTTGTTAAGTGCTGAAACGCTGTTTTCTGACATTTCAGGCTTTAACTTCAAAAATCATGCAAAACACTTCTAACACCTTCAGATATGTTTCTCTGTGTTGCAAAATAGGTTTTATTCATGCACAGACTGCAATTTTAATTTTGGACCGAGTTTCAGCTTGCATTGCCAGAACCAAGTTTGTTATGTGCTGAAACGCTGTTTTCTGACATTTCAGGCTCTAACTTCAAAAATCATGCAAAACACTTCTAACACCTTCAGATATGTTTCTCTGTGTTGCAAAATAGGTTTTATTCATGCACAGACTGCAATTTTAATTTTGGGCCGAGTTTCAGCTTGCATTGTCTGAACCAAGTTTGTTATGTGCTGAAAGGCCTTTTTCTGACATTTCAGGCTCTAACTTCAAAAATCATGCAAAACACTTCTAACACCTTCAGATATGTTTCTCTGTGTTGCAAAATAGGTTTTATTCATGCACAGACTGCAATTTTAATTTCTGACCGAGTTTCAGCTTGCATTGCCAGAACCAAGTTTGTTATGTGCTGAAACGCTGTTTTCTGACATTTCAGGCTCTAACTTCAAAAATCATGCAAAACACTTCTAACACCTTCAGATATGTTTCTCTGTGTTGCAAAATAGGTTTTATTCATGCACAGACTGCAATTTTTATTTTGGACCGATTTTCAGCTTGCATTGCCAGAACCAAGTTTGTTATGTGCTGAAACGCTGTTTTCTGACATTTCAGGCTCTAACTTCAAAAATCATGCAAAACACTTCTAACACCTTCAGATATGTTTCTCTGTGTTGCAAAATAGGTTTTATTCATGCACACACTGCAATTTTAATTTTGGACCGAGTTTCAGCTTGCATTGCCTGAACCAAGTTTGTTATGTGCTGAAACGCCGTTTTCTGACATTTCAGGCTCCAACTTCAAAAATCATGCAAAACACTTCTAACACCTTCAGATATGTTTCTCTGTGTTGCAAAATAGGTTTTATTCATGCACAGACTGCAATTTTAATTTCTGACCGAGTTTCAGCTTGCATTGCCAGAACCAAGTTTGTTATGTGCTGAAACGCTGTTTTCTGACATTTCAGGCTCTAACTTCAAAAATCATGCAAAACACTTCTAACACCTTCAGATATCTTTCTCTGTGTTGCAAAATAGGCTTTATTCATGCACAGACTGCAATTTTAATTTTGGGCCGAGTTTCAGCTTGCATTGCCTGAACCAAGTTTGTTATGTGCTGAAACGGCGTTTTCTGACATTTCAGGCTCTAACTTCAAAAATCATGCAAAACACTTCTAACACCTTCAGATATGTTTCTCTGTGTTGCAAAATAGGTTTTATTCATGCACAGACTGCAATTTTAATTTTGGGCCGAGTTTCAGCTTGCATTGTCTGAACCAAGTTTGTTATGTGCTGAAAGGCCTTTTTCTGACATTTCAGGCTCTAACTTCAAAAATCATGCAAAACACTTCTAACACCTTCAGATATGTTTCTCTGTGTTGCAAAATAGGTTTTATTCATGCACACACTGCAATTTTAATTTTGGACCGAGTTTCAGCTTGCATTGCCTGAACCAAGTTTGTTATGTGCTGAAACGCCGTTTTCTGACATTTCAGGCTCCAACTTCAAAAATCATGCAAAACACTTCTAACACTTTCAGATATGTTTCTCTGTGTTGCAAAATAGGTTTTATTCATGCACAGACTGCAATTTTAATTTCTGACCGAGTTTCAGCTTGCATTGCCAGAACCAAGTTTGTTATGTGCTGAAACGCTGTTTTCTGACATTTCAGGCTCTAACTTCAAAAATCATGCAAAACACTTCTAACACCTTCAGATATGTTTCTCTGTGTTGCAAAATAGGTTTTATTCATGCAGAGACTGCAATTTTGATTTTGGAAAGAGTTTCAGCTTGCATTGCCAGAACCAAGTTTGTTAAGTGCTGAAACGCTGTTTTCTGACATTTCAGGCTCTAACTTCAAAAATCATGCAAAACACTTCTAACACCTTCAGATATGTTTCTCTGTGTTGCAAAATAGGTTTTATTCATGCACAGACTGCAATTTTAATTTTGGGCCGAGTTTCAGCTTGCATTGCCTGAACCAAGTTTGTTATGTGCTGAAACGCCGTTTTCTGACATTTCAGGCTCTAACTTCAAAAATCATGCAAAACACTTCTAACACCTTCAGATATGTTTCTCTGTGTTGCAAAATAGGTTTTATTCATGCACACACTGCAATTTTAATTTTGGACCGAGTTTCAGCTTGCATTGCCTGAACCAAGTTTGTTATGTGCTGAAACGCCGTTTTCTGACATTTCAGGCTCCAACTTCAAAAGTCATGCAAAACACTTCTAACACCTTCAGATATGTTTCTCTGTGTTGCAAAATAGGTTTTATTCATGCACAGACTGCAATTTTAATTTCTGACCGAGTTTCAGCTTGCATTGCCAGAACCAAGTTTGTTATGTGCTGAAAAGCCGTTTTCTGACATTTCAGGCTCTAACTTCAAAAATCATGCAAAACACTTCTAACACCTTCAGATATGTTTCTCTGTGTTGCAAAATAGGTTTTATTCATGCACAGACTGCAATTTTTATTTTGGACCGAGTTTCAGCTTGCATTGCCAGAACCAAGTTTGTTATGTGCTGAAACGCTGTTTTCTGACATTTCAGGCTCTAACTTCAAAAATCATGCAAAACACTTCTAACACCTTCAGATATGTTTCTCTGTGTTGCAAAATAGGTTTTATTCATGCACACACTGCAATTTTAATTTTGGACCGAGTTTCAGCTTGCATTGCCTGAACCAAGTTTGTTATGTGCTGAAACGCCGTTTTCTGACATTTCAGGCTCCAACTTCAAAAATCATGCAAAACACTTCTAACACCTTCAGATATGTTTCTCTGTGTTGCAAAATAGGTTTTATTCATGCACAGACTGCAATTTTAATTTCTGACCGAGTTTCAGCTTGCATTGCCAGAACCAAGTTTGTTATGTGCTGAAACGCTGTTTTCTGACATTTCAGGCTCTAACTTCAAAAATCATGCAAAACACTTCTAACACCTTCAAATATGTTTCTCTGTGTTGCAAAATAGGTTTTATTCATGCACACACTGCAATTTTAATTTTGGACCGAGTTTCAGCTTGCATTGCCTGAACCAAGTTTGTTATGTGCTGAAACGCCGTTTTCTGACATTTCAGGCTCCAACTTCAAAAATCATGCAAAACACTTCTAACACCTTCAGATATGTTTCTCTGTGTTGCAAAATAGGTTTTATTCATGCACAGACTGCAATTTTAATTTCTGACCGAGTTTCAGCTTGCATTGCCAGAACCAAGTTTGTTATGTGCTGAAACGCTGTTTTCTGACATTTCAGGCTCTAACTTCAAAAATCATGCAAAACACTTCTAACACCTTCAGATATGTTTCTCTGTGTTGCAAAATAGGTTTTATTCATGCACACACTGCAATTTTAATTTTGGACCGAGTTTCAGCTTGCATTGCCTGAACCAAGTTTGTTATGTGCTGAAACGCCGTTTTCTGACATTTCAGGCTCCAACTTCAAAAATCATGCAAAACACTTCTAACACCTTCAGATATGTTTCTCTGTGTTGCAAAATAGGTTTTATTCATGCACAGACTGCAATTTTAATTTTGGGCCGAGTTTCAGCTTGCATTGTCTGAACCAAGTTTGTTATGTGCTGAAAGGCCTTTTTCTGACATTTCAGGCTCTAACTTCAAAAATCATGTAAAACACTTCTAACACCTTCAGATATGTTTCTCTGTGTTGCAAAATAGGTTTTATTCATGCACAGACTGCAATTTTGATTTTGGAAAGAGTTTCAGCTTGCATTGCCAGAACCAAGTTTGTTAAGTGCTGAAACGCTGTTTTCTGACATTTCAGGCTCTAACTTCAAAAATCATGCAAAACACTTCTAACACCTTCAGATATGTTTCTCTGTGTTGCAAAATAGGTTTTATTCATGCACAGACTGCAATTTTAATTTTGGGCCGAGTTTCAGCTTGCATTGCCTGAACCAAGTTTGTTATGTGCTGAAACGGCGTTTTCTGACATTTCAGGCTCTAACTTCAAAAATCATGCAAAACACTTCTAACACCTTCAGATATGTTTCTCTGTGTTGCAAAATAGGTTTTATTCATGCACAGACTGCAATTTTTATTTTGGACCGAGTTTCAGCTTGCATTGCCAGAACCAAGTTTGTTATGTGCTGAAACGCTGTTTTCTGACATTTCAGGCTCTAACTTCAAAAATCATGCAAAACACTTCTAACACTTTCAGATATGTTTCTCTGTGTTGCAAAATAGGTTTTATTCATGCACAGACTGCAATTTTAATTTCTGACCGAGTTTCAGCTTGCATTGCCAGAACCAAGTTTGTTATGTGCTGAAACGCTGTTTTCTGACATTTCAGGCTCTAACTTCAAAAATCATGCAAAACACTTCTAACACCTTCAGATATGTTTCTCTGTGTTGCAAAATAGGTTTTATTCATGCAGAGACTGCAATTTTGATTTTGGAAAGAGTTTCAGCTTGCATTGCCAGAACCAAGTTTGTTAAGTGCTGAAACGCTGTTTTCTGACATTTCAGGCTCTAACTTCAAAAATCATGCAAAACACTTCTAACACCTTCAGATATGTTTCTCTGTGTTGCAAAATAGGTTTTATTCATGCACAGACTGCAATTTTAATTTTGGGCCGAGTTTCAGCTTGCATTGCCTGAACCAAGTTTGTTATGTGCTGAAACGCCGTTTTCTGACATTTCAGGCTCTAACTTCAAAAATCATGCAAAACACTTCTAACACCTTCAGATATGTTTCTCTGTGTTGCAAAATAGGTTTTATTCATGCACACACTGCAATTTTAATTTTGGACCGAGTTTCAGCTTGCATTGCCTGAAACAAGTTTGTTATGTGCTGAAACGCCGTTTTCTGACATTTCAGGCTCCAACTTCAAAAGTCATGCAAAACACTTCTAACACCTTCAGATATGTTTCTCTGTGTTGCAAAATAGGTTTTATTCATGCACAGACTGCAATTTTAATTTCTGACCGAGTTTCAGCTTGCATTGCCAGAACCAAGTTTGTTATGTGCTGAAACGCTGTTTTCTGACATTTCAGGCTCTAACTTCAAAAATCATGCAAAACACTTCTAACACCTTCAGATATCTTTCTCTGTGTTGCAAAATAGGCTTTATTCATGCACAGACTGCAATTTTAATTTTGGGCCGAGTTTCAGCTTGCATTGCCTGAACCAAGTTTGTTATGTGCTGAAACGGCGTTTTCTGACATTTCAGGCTCTAACTTCAAAAATCATGCAAAACACTTCTAACACCTTCAGATATGTTTCTCTGTGTTGCAAAATAGGTTTTATTCATGCACAGACTGCAATTTTAATTTTGGGCCGAGTTTCAGCTTGCATTGCCTGAACCAAGTTTGTTATGTGCTGAAAAGCCGTTTTCTGACATTTCAGGCTCTAACTTCAAAAATCATGCAAAACACTTCTAACACCTTCAGATATGTTTCTCTGTGTTGCAAAATAGGTTTTATTCATGCACAGACTGCAATTTTTATTTTGGACCGAGTTTCAGCTTGCATTGCCAGAACCAAGTTTGTTATGTGCTGAAACGCTGTTTTCTGACATTTCAGGCTCTAACTTCAAAAATCATGCAAAACACTTCTAACACCTTCAGATATGTTTCTCTGTGTTGCAAAATAGGTTTTATTCATGCACACACTGCAATTTTAATTTTGGACCGAGTTTCAGCTTGCATTGCCTGAACCAAGTTTGTTATGTGCTGAAACGCCGTTTTCTGACATTTCAGGCTCCAACTTCAAAAATCATGCAAAACACTTCTAACACCTTCAGATATGTTTCTCTGTGTTGCAAAATAGGTTTTATTCATGCACAGACTGCAATTTTAATTTCTGACCGAGTTTCAGCTTGCATTGCCAGAACCAAGTTTGTTATGTGCTGAAACGCTGTTTTCTGACATTTCAGGCTCTAACTTCAAAAATCATGCAAAACACTTCTAACACCTTCAAATATGTTTCTCTGTGTTGCAAAATAGGTTTTATTCATGCACACACTGCAATTTTAATTTTGGACCGAGTTTCAGCTTGCATTGCCTGAACCAAGTTTGTTATGTGCTGAAACGCCGTTTTCTGACATTTCAGGCTCCAACTTCAAAAATCATGCAAAACACTTCTAACACCTTCAGATATGTTTCTCTGTGTTGCAAAATAGGTTTTATTCATGCACAGACTGCAATTTTAATTTTGGGCCGAGTTTCAGCTTGCATTGCCTGAACCAAGTTTGTTATGTGCTGAAACGCCGTTTTCTGACATTTCAGGCTCTAACTTCAAAAATCATGCAAAACACTTCTAACACCTTCAGATATGTTTCTCTGTGTTGCAAAATAGGTTTTATTCATGCACAGACTGCAATTTTTATTTTGGACCGAGTTTCAGCTTGCATTGCCAGAACCAAGTTTGTTAAGTGCTGAAACGCTGTTTTCTGACATTTCAGGCTTTAACTTCAAAAATCATGCAAAACACTTCTAACACCTTCAGATATGTTTCTCTGTGTTGCAAAATAGGTTTTATTCATGCACAGACTGCAATTTTAATTTTGGACCGAGTTTCAGCTTGCATTGCCAGAACCAAGTTTGTTATGTGCTGAAACGCTGTTTTCTGACATTTCAGGCTCTAACTTCAAAAATCATGCAAAACACTTCTAACACCTTCAGATATGTTTCTCTGTGTTGCAAAATAGGTTTTATTCATGCACAGACTGCAATTTTAATTTTGGGCCGAGTTTCAGCTTGCATTGTCTGAACCAAGTTTGTTATGTGCTGAAAGGCCTTTTTCTGACATTTCAGGCTCTAACTTCAAAAATCATGCAAAACACTTCTAACACCTTCAGATATGTTTCTCTGTGTTGCAAAATAGGTTTTATTCATGCACAGACTGCAATTTTAATTTCTGACCGAGTTTCAGCTTGCATTGCCAGAACCAAGTTTGTTATGTGCTGAAACGCTGTTTTCTGACATTTCAGGCTCTAACTTCAAAAATCATGCAAAACACTTCTAACACCTTCAGATATGTTTCTCTGTGTTGCAAAATAGGTTTTATTCATGCACAGACTGCAATTTTTATTTTGGACCGATTTTCAGCTTGCATTGCCAGAACCAAGTTTGTTATGTGCTGAAACGCTGTTTTCTGACATTTCAGGCTCTAACTTCAAAAATCATGCAAAACACTTCTAACACCTTCAGATATGTTTCTCTGTGTTGCAAAATAGGTTTTATTCATGCACACACTGCAATTTTAATTTTGGACCGAGTTTCAGCTTGCATTGCCTGAACCAAGTTTGTTATGTGCTGAAACGCCGTTTTCTGACATTTCAGGCTCCAACTTCAAAAATCATGCAAAACACTTCTAACACCTTCAGATATGTTTCTCTGTGTTGCAAAATAGGTTTTATTCATGCACAGACTGCAATTTTAATTTCTGACCGAGTTTCAGCTTGCATTGCCAGAACCAAGTTTGTTATGTGCTGAAACGCTGTTTTCTGACATTTCAGGCTCTAACTTCAAAAATCATGCAAAACACTTCTAACACCTTCAGATATCTTTCTCTGTGTTGCAAAATAGGCTTTATTCATGCACAGACTGCAATTTTAATTTTGGGCCGAGTTTCAGCTTGCATTGCCTGAACCAAGTTTGTTATGTGCTGAAACGGCGTTTTCTGACATTTCAGGCTCTAACTTCAAAAATCATGCAAAACACTTCTAACACCTTCAGATATGTTTCTCTGTGTTGCAAAATAGGTTTTATTCATGCACAGACTGCAATTTTAATTTTGGGCCGAGTTTCAGCTTGCATTGTCTGAACCAAGTTTGTTATGTGCTGAAAGGCCTTTTTCTGACATTTCAGGCTCTAACTTCAAAAATCATGCAAAACACTTCTAACACCTTCAGATATGTTTCTCTGTGTTGCAAAATAGGTTTTATTCATGCACACACTGCAATTTTAATTTTGGACCGAGTTTCAGCTTGCATTGCCTGAACCAAGTTTGTTATGTGCTGAAACGCCGTTTTCTGACATTTCAGGCTCCAACTTCAAAAATCATGCAAAACACTTCTAACACTTTCAGATATGTTTCTCTGTGTTGCAAAATAGGTTTTATTCATGCACAGACTGCAATTTTAATTTCTGACCGAGTTTCAGCTTGCATTGCCAGAACCAAGTTTGTTATGTGCTGAAACGCTGTTTTCTGACATTTCAGGCTCTAACTTCAAAAATCATGCAAAACACTTCTAACACCTTCAGATATGTTTCTCTGTGTTGCAAAATAGGTTTTATTCATGCAGAGACTGCAATTTTGATTTTGGAAAGAGTTTCAGCTTGCATTGCCAGAACCAAGTTTGTTAAGTGCTGAAACGCTGTTTTCTGACATTTCAGGCTCTAACTTCAAAAATCATGCAAAACACTTCTAACACCTTCAGATATGTTTCTCTGTGTTGCAAAATAGGTTTTATTCATGCACAGACTGCAATTTTAATTTTGGGCCGAGTTTCAGCTTGCATTGCCTGAACCAAGTTTGTTATGTGCTGAAACGCCGTTTTCTGACATTTCAGGCTCTAACTTCAAAAATCATGCAAAACACTTCTAACACCTTCAGATATGTTTCTCTGTGTTGCAAAATAGGTTTTATTCATGCACACACTGCAATTTTAATTTTGGACCGAGTTTCAGCTTGCATTGCCTGAACCAAGTTTGTTATGTGCTGAAACGCCGTTTTCTGACATTTCAGGCTCCAACTTCAAAAGTCATGCAAAACACTTCTAACACCTTCAGATATGTTTCTCTGTGTTGCAAAATAGGTTTTATTCATGCACAGACTGCAATTTTAATTTCTGACCGAGTTTCAGCTTGCATTGCCAGAACCAAGTTTGTTATGTGCTGAAACGCTGTTTTCTGACATTTCAGGCTCTAACTTCAAAAATCATGCAAAACACTTCTAACACCTTCAGATATCTTTCTCTGTGTTGCAAAATAGGCTTTATTCATGCACAGACTGCAATTTTAATTTTGGGCCGAGTTTCAGCTTGCATTGCCTGAACCAAGTTTGTTATGTGCTGAAACGGCGTTTTCTGACATTTCAGGCTCTAACTTCAAAAATCATGCAAAACACTTCTAACACCTTCAGATATGTTTCTCTGTGTTGCAAAATAGGTTTTATTCATGCACAGACTGCAATTTTAATTTTGGGCCGAGTTTCAGCTTGCATTGCCTGAACCAAGTTTGTTATGTGCTGAAAAGCCGTTTTCTGACATTTCAGGCTCTAACTTCAAAAATCATGCAAAACACTTCTAACACCTTCAGATATGTTTCTCTGTGTTGCAAAATAGGTTTTATTCATGCACAGACTGCAATTTTTATTTTGGACCGAGTTTCAGCTTGCATTGCCAGAACCAAGTTTGTTATGTGCTGAAACGCTGTTTTCTGACATTTCAGGCTCTAACTTCAAAAATCATGCAAAACACTTCTAACACCTTCAGATATGTTTCTCTGTGTTGCAAAATAGGTTTTATTCATGCACACACTGCAATTTTAATTTTGGACCGAGTTTCAGCTTGCATTGCCTGAACCAAGTTTGTTATGTGCTGAAACGCCGTTTTCTGACATTTCAGGCTCCAACATCAAAAATCATGCAAAACACTTCTAACACCTTCAGATATGTTTCTCTGTGTTGCAAAATAGGTTTTATTCATGCACAGACTGCAATTTTAATTTCTGACCGAGTTTCAGCTTGCATTGCCAGAACCAAGTTTGTTATGTGCTGAAACGCTGTTTTCTGACATTTCAGGCTCTAACTTCAAAAATCATGCAAAACACTTCTAACACCTTCAGATATGTTTCTCTGTGTTGCAAAATAGGTTTTATTCATGCACACACTGCAATTTTAATTTTGGACCGAGTTTCAGCTTGCATTGCCTGAACCAAGTTTGTTATGTGCTGAAACGCCGTTTTCTGACATTTCAGGCTCCAACTTCAAAAATCATGCAAAACACTTCTAACACCTTCAGATATGTTTCTCTGTGTTGCAAAATAGGTTTTATTCATGCACAGACTGCAATTTTAATTTTGGGCCGAGTTTCAGCTTGCATTGCCTGAACCAAGTTTGTTATGTGCTGAAACGCCGTTTTCTGACATTTCAGGCTCTAACTTCAAAAATCATGCAAAACACTTCTAACACCTTCAGATATGTTTCTCTGTGTTGCAAAATAGGTTTTATTCATGCACAGACTGCAATTTTTATTTTGGACCGAGTTTCAGCTTGCATTGCCAGAACCAAGTTTGTTAAGTGCTGAAACGCTGTTTTCTGACATTTCAGGCTTTAACTTCAAAAATCATGCAAAACACTTCTAACACCTTCAGATATGTTTCTCTGTGTTGCAAAATAGGTTTTATTCATGCACAGACTGCAATTTTAATTTTGGACCGAGTTTCAGCTTGCATTGCCAGAACCAAGTTTGTTATGTGCTGAAACGCTGTTTTCTGACATTTCAGGCTCTAACTTCAAAAATCATGCAAAACACTTCTAACACCTTCAGATATGTTTCTCTGTGTTGCAAAATAGGTTTTATTCATGCACAGACTGCAATTTTAATTTTGGGCCGAGTTTCAGCTTGCATTGTCTGAACCAAGTTTGTTATGTGCTGAAAGGCCTTTTTCTGACATTTCAGGCTCTAACTTCAAAAATCATGCAAAACACTTCTAACACCTTCAGATATGTTTCTCTGTGTTGCAAAATAGGTTTTATTCATGCACAGACTGCAATTTTAATTTCTGACCGAGTTTCAGCTTGCATTGCCAGAACCAAGTTTGTTATGTGCTGAAACGCTGTTTACTGACATTTCAGGCTCTAACTTCAAAAATCATGCAAAACACTTCTAACACCTTCAGATATGTTTCTCTGTGTTGCAAAATAGGTTTTATTCATGCACAGACTGCAATTTTTATTTTGGACCGATTTTCAGCTTGCATTGCCAGAACCAAGTTTGTTATGTGCTGAAACGCTGTTTTCTGACATTTCAGGCTCTAACTTCAAAAATCATGCAAAACACTTCTAACACCTTCAGATATGTTTCTCTGTGTTGCAAAATAGGTTTTATTCATGCACACACTGCAATTTTAATTTTGGACCGAGTTTCAGCTTGCATTGCCTGAACCAAGTTTGTTATGTGCTGAAACGCCGTTTTCTGACATTTCAGGCTCCAACTTCAAAAATCATGCAAAACACTTCTAACACCTTCAGATATGTTTCTCTGTGTTGCAAAATAGGTTTTATTCATGCACAGACTGCAATTTTAATTTCTGACCGAGTTTCAGCTTGCATTGCCAGAACCAAGTTTGTTATGTGCTGAAACGCTGTTTTCTGACATTTCAGGCTCTAACTTCAAAAATCATGCAAAACACTTCTAACACCTTCAGATATCTTTCTCTGTGTTGCAAAATAGGCTTTATTCATGCACAGACTGCAATTTTAATTTTGGGCCGAGTTTCAGCTTGCATTGCCTGAACCAAGTTTGTTATGTGCTGAAACGGCGTTTTCTGACATTTCAGGCTCTAACTTCAAAAATCATGCAAAACACTTCTAACACTTTCAGATATGTTTCTCTGTGTTGCAAAATAGGTTTTATTCATGCACAGACTGCAATTTTAATTTTGGGCCGAGTTTCAGCTTGCATTGTCTGAACCAAGTTTGTTATGTGCTGAAAGGCCTTTTTCTGACATTTCAGGCTCTAACTTCAAAAATCATGCAAAACACTTCTAACACCTTCAGATATGTTTCTCTGTGTTGCAAAATAGGTTTTATTCATGCACAGACTGCAATTTTGATTTTGGAAAGAGTTTCAGCTTGCATTGCCAGAACCAAGTTTGTTAAGTGCTGAAACGCTGTTTTCTGACATTTCAGGCTCTAACTTCAAAAATCATGCAAAACACTTCTAACACCTTCAGATATGTTTCTCTGTGTTGCAAAATAGGTTTTATTCATGCACAGACTGCAATTTTAATTTTGGGCCGAGTTTCAGCTTGCATTGCCTGAACAAGGTTTGTTATGTGCTGAAACGGCGTTTTCTGACATTTCAGGCTCTAACTTCAAAAATCATGCAAAACACTTCTAACACCTTCAGATATGTTTCTCTGTGTTGCAAAATAGGTTTTATTCATGCACAGACTGCAATTTTTATTTTGGACCGAGTTTCAGCTTGCATTGCCAGAACCAAGTTTGTTATGTGCTGAAACGCTGTTTTCTGACATTTCAGGCTCTAACTTCAAAAATCATGCAAAACACTTCTAACACCTTCAGATATGTTTCTCTGTGTTGCAAAATAGGTTTTATTCATGCACAGACTGCAATTTTAATTTTGGGCCGAGTTTCAGCTTGCATTGTCTGAACCAAGTTTGTTATGTGCTGAAAGGCCTTTTTCTGACATTTCAGGCTCTAACTTCAAAAATCATGCAAAACACTTCTAACACCTTCAGATATGTTTCTCTGTGTTGCAAAATAGGTTTTATTCATGCACACACTGCAATTTTAATTTTGGACCGAGTTTCAGCTTGCATTGCCTGAACCAAGTTTGTTATGTGCTGAAACGCCGTTTTCTGACATTTCAGGCTCCAACTTCAAAAATCATGCAAAACACTTCTAACACCTTCAGATATGTTTCTCTGTGTTGCAAAATAGGTTTTATTCATGCACAGACTGCAATTTTAATTTCTGACCGAGTTTCAGCTTGCATTGCCAGAACCAAGTTTGTTATGTGCTGAAACGCTGTTTTCTGACATTTCAGGCTCTAACTTCAAAAATCATGCAAAACACTTCTAACAGCTTCAGATATGTTTCTCTGTGTTGCAAAATAGGTTTTATTCATGCACAGACTGCAATTTTGATTTTGGAAAGAGTTTCAGCTTGCATTGCCAGAACCAAGTTTGTTAAGTGCTGAAACGCTGTTTTCTGACATTTCAGGCTCTAACTTCAAAAATCATGCAAAACACTTCTAACACCTTCAGATATGTTTCTCTGTGTTGCAAAATAGGTTTTATTCATGCACAGACTGCAATTTTAATTTCTGACCGAGTTTCAGCTTGCGTTGCCAGAACCAAGTTTGTTATGTGCTGAAACGCTGTTTTCTGACATTTCAGGCTCTAACTTCAAAAATTATGCAAAACACTTCTAACACCTTCAGATATGTTTCTCTGTGTTGCAAAATAGGTTTTATTCATGCACACACTGCAATTTTAATTTTGGACCGAGTTTCAGCTTGCATTGCCTGAACCAAGTTTGTTATGTGCTGAAACGCCGTTTTCTGACATTTCAGGCTCCAACTTCAAAAATCATGCAAAACACTTCTAACACCTTCAGATATGTTTCTCTGTGTTGCAAAATAGGTTTTATTCATGCACAGACTGCAATTTTAATTTCTGACCGAGTTTCAGCTTGCATTGCCAGAACCAAGTTTGTTATGTGCTGAAACGCTGTTTTCTGACATTTCAGGCTCTAACTTCAAAAATCATGCAAAACACTTCTAACAGCTTCAGATATGTTTCTCTGTGTTGCAAAATAGGTTTTATTCATGCACAGACTGCAATTTTGATTTTGGAAAGAGTTTCAGCTTGCATTGCCTGAACCAAGTTTGTTATGTGCTGAAACGCCGTTTTCTGACATTTCAGGCTCCAACTTCAAAAATCATGCAAAACACTTCTAACACCTTCAGATATGTTTCTCTGTGTTGCAAAATAGGTTTTATTCATGCACAGACTGCAATTTTAATTTCTGACCGAGTTTCAGCTTGCATTGCCAGAACCAAGTTTGTTATGTGCTGAAACGCTGTTTTCTGACATTTCAGGCTCTAACTTCAAAAATCATGCAAAACACTTCTAACAGCTTCAGATATGTTTCTCTGTGTTGCAAAATAGGTTTTATTCATGCACAGACTGCAATTTTGATTTTGGAAAGAGTTTCAGCTTGCATTGCCAGAACCAAGTTTGTTAAGTGCTGAAACGCTGTTTTCTGACATTTCAGGCTCTAACTTCAAAAATCATGCAAAACACTTCTAACACCTTCAGATATGTTTCTCTGTGTTGCAAAATAGGTTTTATTCATGCACAGACTGCAATTTTAATTTCTGACCGAGTTTCAGCTTGCGTTGCCAGAACCAAGTTTGTTATGTGCTGAAACGCTGTTTTCTGACATTTCAGGCTCTAACTTCAAAAATCATGCAAAACACTTCTAACACCTTCAGATATGTTTCTCTGTGTTGCAAAATAGGTTTTATTCATGCACACACTGCAATTTTAATTTTGGACCGAGTTTCAGCTTGCATTGCCTGAACCAAGTTTGTTATGTGCTGAAACGCCGTTTTCTGACATTTCAGGCTCCAACTTCAAAAATCATGCAAAACACTTCTAACACCTTCAGATATGTTTCTCTGTGTTGCAAAATAGGTTTTATTCATGCACAGACTGAAATTTCAATTTCTGACCGAGTTTCAGCTTGCATTCCCAGAACCAAGTTTGTTATGTGCTGAAACGCTGTTTTCTGACATTTCAGGCTCTAACTTCAAAAATCATGCAAAACACTTCTAACACCTTCAGATATGTTTCTCTGTGTTGCAAAATAGGTTTTATTCATGCACAGACTGCAATTTTAATTTTGGACCGAGTTTCAGCTTGCATTGCCTGAACCAAGTTTGTTCTGCGCTGAAAGGCTGTTTTCTGACATTTCAGACTCTAACTTAAAAAATCATGCAAAACACTTCTAACACCTTCAGATATGTTTCCCTGTGTTGCAAAATACGTTTCATTCATGCACAGACTGCAATTTTAATTTTGGACCGAGTTTCAGCTTGCATTGCCTGAACCAAGTTTGTTATGTGCTGAAAAGCCGTTTTCTGACATTTCAGGCTCTAACTTCAAAAATCATGCAAAACACTTCTAACACCTTCAGATATGTTTCTCTGTGTTGCAAAATAGGTTTTATTCATGCACAGACTGCAATTTTTATTTTGGACCGAGTTTCAGCTTGCATTGCCAGAACCAAGTTTGTTATGTGCTGAAACGCTGTTTTCTGACATTTCAGGCTCTAACTTCAAAAATCATGCAAAACACTTCTAACACCTTCAGATATGTTTCTCTGTGTTGCAAAATAGGTTTTATTCATGCACAGACTGCAATTTTAATTTTGGGCCGAGTTTCAGCTTGCATTGCCTGAACCAAGTTTGTTATGTGCTGAAACGCCGTTTTCTGACATTTCAGGCTCTAACTTCAAAAATCATGCAAAACACTTCTAACACCTTCAGATATGTTTCTCTGTGTTGCAAAATAGGTTTTATTCATGCACAGACTGCAATTTTTATTTTGGACCGAGTTTCAGCTTGCATTGCCAGAACCAAGTTTGTTATGTGCTGAAACGCTGTTTTCTGACATTTCAGGCTCTAACTTCAAAAATCATGAAAAACACTTCTAACACCTTCAGATATGTTTCTCTGTGTTGCAAAATAGGTTTTATTCATGCACACACTGCAATTTTAATTTTGGACCGAGTTTCAGCTTGCATTGCCTGAACCAAGTTTGTTATGTGCTGAAACGCCGTTTTCTGACATTTCAGGCTCCAACTTCAAAAATCATGCAAAACACTTCTAACACCTTCAGATATGTTTCTCTGTGTTGCAAAATAGGTTTTATTCATGCACAGACTGCAATTTTAATTTCTGACCGAGTTTCAGCTTGCATTGCCAGAACCAAGTTTGTTATGTGCTGAAACGCTGTTTTCTGACATTTCAGGCTCTAACTTCAAAAATCATGCAAAACACTTCTAACACCTTCAGATATGTTTCTCTGTGTTGCAAAATAGGTTTTATTCATGCACACACTGCAATTTTAATTTTGGACCGAGTTTCAGCTTGCATTGCCTGAACCAAGTTTGTTATGTGCTGAAACGCCGTTTTCTGACATTTCAGGCTCCAACTTCAAAAATCATGCAAAACACTTCTAACACCTTCAGATATGTTTCTCTGTGTTGCAAAATAGGTTTTATTCATGCACAGACTGCAATTTTAATTTTGGGCCGAGTTTCAGCTTGCATTGTCTGAACCAAGTTTGTTATGTGCTGAAAGGCCTTTTTCTGACATTTCAGGCTCTAACTTCAAAAATCATGCAAAACACTTCTAACACCTTCAGATATGTTTCTCTGTGTTGCAAAATAGGTTTTATTCATGCACAGACTGCAATTTTGATTTTGGAAAGAGTTTCAGCTTGCATTGCCAGAACCAAGTTTGTTAAGTGCTGAAACGCTGTTTTCTGACATTTCAGGCTCTAACTTCAAAAATCATGCAAAACACTTCTAACACCTTCAGATATGTTTCTCTGTGTTGCAAAATAGGTTTTATTCATGCACACACTGCAATTTTAATTTTGGACCGAGTTTCAGCTTGCATTGCCTGAACCAAGTTTGTTATGTGCTGAAAGGCCTTTTTCTGACATTTCAGGCTCTAACTTCAAAAATCATGCAAAACACTTCTAACACCTTCAGATATGTTTCTCTGTGTTGCAAAATAGGTTTTATTCATGCACAGACTGCAATTTTGATTTTGGAAAGAGTTTCAGCTTGCATTGCCAGAACCAAGTTTGTTAAGTGCTGAAACGCTGTTTTCTGACATTTCAGGCTCTAACTTCAAAAATCATGCAAAACACTTCTAACACCTTCAGATATGTTTCTCTGTGTTGCAAAATAGGTTTTTTTCATGCACAGACTGCAATTTTAATTTTGGGCCGAGTTTCAGCTTGCATTGCCTGAACCAAGTTTGTTATGTGCTGAAACGGCGTTTTCTGACATTTCAGGCTCTAACTTCAAAAATCATGCAAAACACTTCTAACACCTTCAGATATGTTTCTCTGTGTTGCAAAATAGGTTTTATTCATGCACAGACTGCAATTTTTATTTTGGACCGAGTTTCAGCTTGCATTGCCAGAACCAAGTTTGTTATGTGCTGAAACGCTGTTTTCTGACATTTCAGGCTCTAACTTCAAAAATCATGCAAAACACTTCTAACACCTTCAGATATGTTTCTCTGTGTTGCAAAATAGGTTTTATTCATGCACAGACTGCAATTTTAATTTTGGGCCGAGTTTCAGCTTGCATTGTCTGAACCAAGTTTGTTATGTGCTGAAAGGCCTTTTTCTGACATTTCAGGCTCTAACTTCAAAAATCATGCAAAACACTTCTAACACCTTCAGATATGTTTCTCTGTGTTGCAAAATAGGTTTTATTCATGCACACACTGCAATTTTAATTTTGGACCGAGTTTCAGCTTGCATTGCCTGAACCAAGTTTGTTAGGTGCTGAAACGCCGTTTTCTGACATTTCAGGCTCCAACTTCAAAAATCATGCAAAACACTTCTAACACTTTCAGATATGTTTCTCTGTGTTGCAAAATAGGTTTTATTCATGCACAGACTGCAATTTTAATTTCTGACCGAGTTTCAGCTTGCATTGCCAGAACCAAGTTTGTTATGTGCTGAAACGCTGTTTTCTGACATTTCAGGCTCTAACTTCAAAAATCATGCAAAACACTTCTAACACCTTCAGATATGTTTCTCTGTGTTGCAAAATAGGTTTTATTCATGCACAGACTGCAATTTTGATTTTGGAAAGAGTTTCAGCTTGCATTGCCAGAACCAAGTTTGTTAAGTGCTGAAACGCTGTTTTCTGACATTTCAGGCTCTAACTTCAAAAATCATGCAAAACACTTCTAACACCTTCAGATATGTTTCTCTGTGTTGCAAAATAGGTTTTATTCATGCACACACTGCAATTTTAATTTTGGACCGAGTTTCAGCTTGCATTGCCTGAACCAAGTTTGTTATGTGCTGAAACGCCGTTTTCTGACATTTCAGGCTCCAACTTCAAAAATCATGCAAAACACTTCTAACACCTTCAGATATGTTTCTCTGTGTTGCAAAATAGGTTTTATTCATGCACAGACTGCAATTTTAATTTCTGACCGAGTTTCAGCTTGCATTGCCAGAACCAAGTTTGTTATGTGCTGAAACGCTGTTTTCTGACATTTCAGGCTCTAACTTCAAAAATCATGCAAAACACTTCTAACAGCTTCAGATATGTTTCTCTGTGTTGCAAAATAGGTTTTATTCATGCACAGACTGCAATTTTGATTTTGGAAAGAGTTTCAGCTTGCATTGCCAGAACCAAGTTTGTTAAGTGCTGAAACGCTGTTTTCTGACATTTCAGGCTCTAACTTCAAAAATCATGCAAAACACTTCTAACACCTTCAGATATGTTTCTCTGTGTTGCAAAATAGGTTTTATTCATGCACAGACTGCAATTTTAATTTCTGACCGAGTTTCAGCTTGCGTTGCCAGAACCAAGTTTGTTATGTGCTGAAACGCTGTTTTCTGACATTTCAGGCTCTAACTTCAAAAATTATGCAAAACACTTCTAACACCTTCAGATATGTTTCTCTGTGTTGCAAAATAGGTTTTATTCATGCACACACTGCAATTTTAATTTTGGACCGAGTTTCAGCTTGCATTGCCTGAACCAAGTTTGTTATGTGCTGAAACGCCGTTTTCTGACATTTCAGGCTCCAACTTCAAAAATCATGCAAAACACTTCTAACACCTTCAGATATGTTTCTCTGTGTTGCAAAATAGGTTTTATTCATGCACAGACTGCAATTTTAATTTCTGACCGAGTTTCAGCTTGCATTGCCAGAACCAAGTTTGTTATGTGCTGAAACGCTGTTTTCTGACATTTCAGGCTCTAACTTCAAAAATCATGCAAAACACTTCTAACAGCTTCAGATATGTTTCTCTGTGTTGCAAAATAGGTTTTATTCATGCACAGACTGCAATTTTGATTTTGGAAAGAGTTTCAGCTTGCATTGCCTGAACCAAGTTTGTTATGTGCTGAAACGCCGTTTTCTGACATTTCAGGCTCCAACTTCAAAAATCATGCAAAACACTTCTAACACCTTCAGATATGTTTCTCTGTGTTGCAAAATAGGTTTTATTCATGCACAGACTGCAATTTTAATTTCTGACCGAGTTTCAGCTTGCATTGCCAGAACCAAGTTTGTTATGTGCTGAAACGCTGTTTTCTGACATTTCAGGCTCTAACTTCAAAAATCATGCAAAACACTTCTAACAGCTTCAGATATGTTTCTCTGTGTTGCAAAATAGGTTTTATTCATGCACAGACTGCAATTTTGATTTTGGAAAGAGTTTCAGCTTGCATTGCCAGAACCAAGTTTGTTAAGTGCTGAAACGCTGTTTTCTGACATTTCAGGCTCTAACTTCAAAAATCATGCAAAACACTTCTAACACCTTCAGATATGTTTCTCTGTGTTGCAAAATAGGTTTTATTCATGCACAGACTGCAATTTTAATTTCTGACCGAGTTTCAGCTTGCGTTGCCAGAACCAAGTTTGTTATGTGCTGAAACGCTGTTTTCTGACATTTCAGGCTCTAACTTCAAAAATCATGCAAAACACTTCTAACACCTTCAGATATGTTTCTCTGTGTTGCAAAATAGGTTTTATTCATGCACACACTGCAATTTTAATTTTGGACCGAGTTTCAGCTTGCATTGCCTGAACCAAGTTTGTTATGTGCTGAAACGCCGTTTTCTGACATTTCAGGCTCCAACTTCAAAAATCATGCAAAACACTTCTAACACCTTCAGATATGTTTCTCTGTGTTGCAAAATAGGTTTTATTCATGCACAGACTGAAATTTCAATTTCTGACCGAGTTTCAGCTTGCATTGCCAGAACCAAGTTTGTTATGTGCTGAAACGCTGTTTTCTGACATTTCAGGCTCTAACTTCAAAAATCATGCAAAACACTTCTAACACCTTCAGATATGTTTCTCTGTGTTGCAAAATAGGTTTTATTCATGCACAGACTGCAATTTTAATTTTGGACCGAGTTTCAGCTTGCATTGCCTGAACCAAGTTTGTTCTGCGCTGAAAGGCTGTTTTCTGACATTTCAGACTCTAACTTAAAAAATCATGCAAAACACTTCTAACACCTTCAGATATGTTTCCCTGTGTTGCAAAATACGTTTCATTCATGCACAGACTGCAATTTTAATTTTGGACCGAGTTTCAGCTTGCATTGCCTGAACCAAGTTTGTTATGTGCTGAAAAGCCGTTTTCTGACATTTCAGGCTCTAACTTCAAAAATCATGCAAAACACTTCTAACACCTTCAGATATGTTTCTCTGTGTTGCAAAATAGGTTTTATTCATGCACAGACTGCAATTTTTATTTTGGACCGAGTTTCAGCTTGCATTGCCAGAACCAAGTTTGTTATGTGCTGAAACGCTGTTTTCTGACATTTCAGGCTCTAACTTCAAAAATCATGCAAAACACTTCTAACACCTTCAGATATGTTTCTCTGTGTTGCAAAATAGGTTTTATTCATGCACAGACTGCAATTTTAATTTTGGGCCGAGTTTCAGCTTGCATTGCCTGAACCAAGTTTGTTATGTGCTGAAACGCCGTTTTCTGACATTTCAGGCTCTAACTTCAAAAATCATGCAAAACACTTCTAACACCTTCAGATATGTTTCTCTGTGTTGCAAAATAGGTTTTATTCATGCACAGACTGCAATTTTTATTTTGGACCGAGTTTCAGCTTGCATTGCCAGAACCAAGTTTGTTATGTGCTGAAACGCTGTTTTCTGACATTTCAGGCTCTAACTTCAAAAATCATGAAAAACACTTCTAACACCTTCAGATATGTTTCTCTGTGTTGCAAAATAGGTTTTATTCATGCACACACTGCAATTTTAATTTTGGACCGAGTTTCAGCTTGCATTGCCTGAACCAAGTTTGTTATGTGCTGAAACGCCGTTTTCTGACATTTCAGGCTCCAACTTCAAAAATCATGCAAAACACTTCTAACACCTTCAGATATGTTTCTCTGTGTTGCAAAATAGGTTTTATTCATGCACAGACTGCAATTTTAATTTCTGACCGAGTTTCAGCTTGCATTGCCAGAACCAAGTTTGTTATGTGCTGAAACGCTGTTTTCTGACATTTCAGGCTCTAACTTCAAAAATCATGCAAAACACTTCTAACACCTTCAGATATGTTTCTCTGTGTTGCAAAATAGGTTTTATTCATGCACACACTGCAATTTTAATTTTGGACCGAGTTTCAGCTTGCATTGCCTGAACCAAGTTTGTTATGTGCTGAAACGCCGTTTTCTGACATTTCAGGCTCCAACTTCAAAAATCATGCAAAACACTTCTAACACCTTCAGATATGTTTCTCTGTGTTGCAAAATAGGTTTTATTCATGCACAGACTGCAATTTTAATTTTGGGCCGAGTTTCAGCTTGCATTGTCTGAACCAAGTTTGTTATGTGCTGAAAGGCCTTTTTCTGACATTTCAGGCTCTAACTTCAAAAATCATGCAAAACACTTCTAACACCTTCAGATATGTTTCTCTGTGTTGCAAAATAGGTTTTATTCATGCACAGACTGCAATTTTGATTTTGGAAAGAGTTTCAGCTTGCATTGCCAGAACCAAGTTTGTTAAGTGCTGAAACGCTGTTTTCTGACATTTCAGGCTCTAACTTCAAAAATCATGCAAAACACTTCTAACACCTTCAGATATGTTTCTCTGTGTTGCAAAATAGGTTTTATTCATGCACACACTGCAATTTTAATTTTGGACCGAGTTTCAGCTTGCATTGCCTGAACCAAGTTTGTTATGTGCTGAAAGGCCTTTTTCTGACATTTCAGGCTCTAACTTCAAAAATCATGCAAAACACTTCTAACACCTTCAGATATGTTTCTCTGTGTTGCAAAATAGGTTTTATTCATGCACACACTGCAATTTTAATTTTGGACCGAGTTTCAGCTTGCATTGCCTGAACCAAGTTTGTTAGGTGCTGAAACGCCGTTTTCTGACATTTCAGGCTCCAACTTCAAAAATCATGCAAAACACTTCTAACACTTTCAGATATGTTTCTCTGTGTTGCAAAATAGGTTTTATTCATGCACAGACTGCAATTTTAATTTCTGACCGAGTTTCAGCTTGCATTGCCAGAACCAAGTTTGTTATGTGCTGAAACGCTGTTTTCTGACATTTCAGGCTCTAACTTCAAAAATCATGCAAAACACTTCTAACACCTTCAGATATGTTTCTCTGTGTTGCAAAACAGGTTTTATTCATGCACAGACTGCAATTTTGATTTTGGAAAGAGTTTCAGCTTGCATTGCCAGAACCAAGTTTGTTAAGTGCTGAAACGCTGTTTTCTGACATTTCAGGCTCTAACTTCAAAAATCATGCAAAACACTTCTAACACCTTCAGATATGTTTCTCTGTGTTGCAAAATAGGTTTTATTCATGCACAGACTGCAATTTTAATTTTGGGCCGAGTTTCAGCTTGCATTGCCTGAACCAAGTTTGTTATGTGCTGAAACGCCGTTTTCTGACATTTCAGGCTCTAACTTCAAAAATCATGCAAAACACTTCTAACACCTTCAGATATGTTTCTCTGTGTTGCAAAATAGGTTTTATTCATGCACAGACTGCAATTTTTATTTTGGACCGAGTTTCAGCTTGCATTGCCAGAACCAAGTTTGTTATGTGCTGAAACGCTGTTTTCTGACATTTCAGGCTCTAACTTCAAAAATCATGAAAAACACTTCTAACACCTTCAGATATGTTTCTCTGTGTTGCAAAATAGGTTTTATTCATGCACACACTGCAATTTTAATTTTGGACCGAGTTTCAGCTTGCATTGCCTGAACCAAGTTTGTTATGTGCTGAAACGCCGTTTTCTGACATTTCAGGCTCCAACTTCAAAAATCATGCAAAACACTTCTAACACCTTCAGATATGTTTCTCTGTGTTGCAAAATAGGTTTTATTCATGCACAGACTGCAATTTTAATTTCTGACCGAGTTTCAGCTTGCATTGCCAGAACCAAGTTTGTTATGTGCTGAAACGCTGTTTTCTGACATTTCAGGCTCTAACTTCAAAAATCATGCAAAACACTTCTAACACCTTCAGATATGTTTCTCTGTGTTGCAAAATAGGTTTTATTCATGCACACACTGCAATTTTAATTTTGGACCGAGTTTCAGCTTGCATTGCCTGAACCAAGTTTGTTATGTGCTGAAACGCCGTTTTCTGACATTTCAGGCTCCAACTTCAAAAATCATGCAAAACACTTCTAACACCTTCAGATATGTTTCTCTGTGTTGCAAAATAGGTTTTATTCATGCACAGACTGCAATTTTAATTTTGGGCCGAGTTTCAGCTTGCATTGTCTGAACCAAGTTTGTTATGTGCTGAAAGGCCTTTTTCTGACATTTCAGGCTCTAACTTCAAAAATCATGCAAAACACTTCTAACACCTTCAGATATGTTTCTCTGTGTTGCAAAATAGGTTTTATTCATGCACAGACTGCAATTTTGATTTTGGAAAGAGTTTCAGCTTGCATTGCCAGAACCAAGTTTGTTAAGTGCTAAAACGCTGTTTTCTGACATTTCAGGCTCTAACTTCAAAAATCATGCAAAACACTTCTAACACCTTCAGATATGTTTCTCTGTGTTGCAAAATAGGTTTTATTCATGCACAGACTGCAATTTTAATTTTGGGCCGAGTTTCAGCTTGCATTGCCTGAACCAAGTTTGTTATGTGCTGAAACGGCGTTTTCTGACATTTCAGGCTCCAACTTCAAAAATCATGCAAAACACTTCTAACACCTTCAGATATGTTTCTCTGTGTTGCAAAATAGGTTTTATTCATGCACAGACTGCAATTTTAATTTCTGACCGAGTTTCAGCTTGCATTGCCAGAACCAAGTTTGTTATGTGCTGAAACGCCGTTTTCTGACATTTCAGGCTCCAACTTCAAAAGTCATGCAAAACACTTCTAACACCTTCAGATATGTTTCTCTGTGTTGCAAAATAGGTTTTATTCATGCACAGACTGCAATTTTAATTTCTGACCGAGTTTCAGCTTGCATTGCCAGAACCAAGTTTGTTATGTGCTGAAACGCTGTTTTCTGACATTTCAGGCTCTAACTTCAAAAATCATGCAAAACACTTCTAACACCTTCAGATATCTTTCTCTGTGTTGCAAAATAGGCTTTATTCATGCACAGACTGCAATTTTAATTTTGGGCCGAGTTTCAGCTTGCATTGCCTGAACCAAGTTTGTTATGTGCTGAAACGGCGTTTTCTGACATTTCAGGCTCTAACTTCAAAAATCATGCAAAACACTTCTAACACCTTCAGATATGTTTCTCTGTGTTGCAAAATAGGTTTTATTCATGCACAGACTGCAATTTTAATTTTGGGCCGAGTTTCAGCTTGCATTGTCTGAACCAAGTTTGTTATGTGCTGAAAGGCCTTTTTCTGACATTTCAGGCTCTAACTTCAAAAATCATGCAAAACACTTCTAACACCTTCAGATATGTTTCTCTGTGTTGCAAAATAGGTTTTATTCATGCACAGACTGCAATTTTGATTTTGGAAAGAGTTTCAGCTTGCATTGCCAGAACCAAGTTTGTTAAGTGCTGAAACGCTGTTTTCTGACATTTCAGGCTCTAACTTCAAAAATCATGCAAAACACTTCTAACACCTTCAGATATGTTTCTCTGTGTTGCAAAATAGGTTTTATTCATGCACACACTGCAATTTTAATTTTGGACCGAGTTTCAGCTTGCATTGCCTGAACCAAGTTTGTTATGTGCTGAAACGCCGTTTTCTGACATTTCAGGCTCCAACTTCAAAAATCATGCAAAACACTTCTAACACCTTCAGATATGTTTCTCTGTGTTGCAAAATAGGTTTTATTCATGCACAGACTGCAATTTTAATTTTGGGCCGAGTTTCAGCTTGCATTGTCTGAACCAAGTTTGTTATGTGCTGAAAGGCCTTTTTCTGACATTTCAGGCTCTAACTTCAAAAATCATGCAAAACACTTCTAACACCTTCAGATATGTTTCTCTGTGTTGCAAAATAGGTTTTATTCATGCACAGACTGCAATTTTGATTTTGGAAAGAGTTTCAGCTTGCATTGCCAGAACCAAGTTTGTTAAGTGCTAAAACGCTGTTTTCTGACATTTCAGGCTCTAACTTCAAAAATCATGCAAAACACTTCTAACACCTTCAGATATGTTTCTCTGTGTTGCAAAATAGGTTTTATTCATGCACAGACTGCAATTTTAATTTTGGGCCGAGTTTCAGCTTGCATTGCCTGAACCAAGTTTGTTATGTGCTGAAACGGCGTTTTCTAACATTTCAGGCTCTAACTTCAAAAATCATGCAAAACACTTCTAACACCTTCAGATATGTTTCTCTGTGTTGCAAAATAGGTTTTATTCATGCACAGACTGCAATTTTTATTTTGGACCGAGTTTCAGCTTGCATTGCCAGAACCAAGTTTGTTATGTGCTGAAACGCTGTTTTCTGACATTTCAGGCTCTAACTTCAAAAATCATGCAAAACACTTCTAACACCTTCAGATATGTTTCTCTGTGTTGCAAAATAGGTTTTATTCATGCACAGACTGCAATTTTAATTTTGGGCCGAGTTTCAGCTTGCATTGTCTGAACCAAGTTTGTTATGTGCTGAAAGGCCTTTTTCTGACATTTCAGGCTCTGACTTCAAAAATCATGCAAAACACTTCTAACACCTTCAGATATGTTTCTCTGTGTTGCAAAATAGGTTTTATTCATGCACACACTGCAATTTTAATTTTGGACCGAGTTTCAGCTTGCATTGCCTGAACCAAGTTTGTTATGTGCTGAAACGCCGTTTTCTGACATTTCAGGCTCCAACTTCAAAAATCATGCAAAACACTTCTAACACTTTCAGATATGTTTCTCTGTGTTGCAAAATAGGTTTTATTCATGCACAGACTGCAATTTTAATTTCTGACCGAGTTTCAGCTTGCATTGCCAGAACCAAGTTTGTTATGTGCTGAAACGCTGTTTTCTGACATTTCAGGCTCTAACTTCAAAAATCATGCAAAACACTTCTAACACCTTCAGATATGTTTCTCTGTGTTGCAAAATAGGTTTTATTCATGCACAGACTGCAATTTTGATTTTGGAAAGAGTTTCAGCTTGCATTGCCAGAACCAAGTTTGTTAAGTGCTGAAACGCTGTTTTCTGACATTTCAGGCTCTAACTTCAAAAATCATGCAAAACACTTCTAACACCTTCAGATATGTTTCTCTGTGTTGCAAAATAGGTTTTATTCATGCACAGACTGCAATTTTAATTTTGGGCCGAGTTTCAGCTTGCATTGCCTGAACCAAGTTTGTTATGTGCTGAAACGCCGTTTTCTGACATTTCAGGCTCTAACTTCAAAAATCATGCAAAACACTTCTAACACCTTCAGATATGTTTCTCTGTGTTGCAAAATAGGTTTTATTCATGCACAGACTGCAATTTTTATTTTGGACCGAGTTTCAGCTTGCATTGCCAGAACCAAGTTTGTTATGTGCTGAAACGCTGTTTTCTGACATTTCAGGCTCTAACTTCAAAAATCATGAAAAACACTTCTAACACCTTCAGATATGTTTCTCTGTGTTGCAAAATAGGTTTTATTCATGCACACACTGCAATTTTAATTTTGGACCGAGTTTCAGCTTGCATTGCCTGAACCAAGTTTGTTATGTGCTGAAACGCCGTTTTCTGACATTTCAGGCTCCAACTTCAAAAATCATGCAAAACACTTCTAACACCTTCAGATATGTTTCTCTGTGTTGCAAAATAGGTTTTATTCATGCACACACTGCAATTTTAATTTTGGACCGAGTTTCAGCTTGCATTGCCTGAACCAAGTTTGTTATGTGCTGAAACGCCGTTTTCTGACATTTCAGGCTCCAACTTCAAAAATCATGCAAAACACTTCTAACACCTTCAGATATGTTTCTCTGTGTTGCAAAATAGGTTTTATTCATGCACAGACTGCAATTTTAATTTTGGGCCGAGTTTCAGCTTGCATTGTCTGAACCAAGTTTGTTATGTGCTGAAAGGCCTTTTTCTGACATTTCAGGCTCTAACTTCAAAAATCATGCAAAACACTTCTAACACCTTCAGATATGTTTCTCTGTGTTGCAAAATAGGTTTTATTCATGCACAGACTGCAATTTTGATTTTGGAAAGAGTTTCAGCTTGCATTGCCAGAACCAAGTTTGTTAAGTGCTAAAACGCTGTTTTCTGACATTTCAGGCTCTAACTTCAAAAATCATGCAAAACACTTCTAACACCTTCAGATATGTTTCTCTGTGTTGCAAAATAGGTTTTATTCATGCACAGACTGCAATTTTAATTTTGGGCCGAGTTTCAGCTTGCATTGCCTGAACCAAGTTTGTTATGTGCTGAAACGGCGTTTTCTGACATTTCAGGCTCTAACTTCAAAAATCATGCAAAACACTTCTAACACCTTCAGATATGTTTCTCTGTGTTGCAAAATAGGTTTTATTCATGCACAGACTGCAATTTTTATTTTGGACCGAGTTTCAGCTTGCATTGCCAGAACCAAGTTTGTTATGTGCTGAAACGCTGTTTTCTGACATTTCAGGCTCTAACTTCAAAAATCATGCAAAACACTTCTAACACCTTCAGATATGTTTCTCTGTGTTGCAAAATAGGTTTTATTCATGCACAGACTGCAATTTTAATTTTGGGCCGAGTTTCAGCTTGCATTGTCTGAACCAAGTTTGTTATGTGCTGAAAGGCCTTTTTCTGACATTTCAGGCTCTAACTTCAAAAATCATGCAAAACACTTCTAACACCTTCAGATATGTTTCTCTGTGTTGCAAAATAGGTTTTATTCATGCACACACTGCAATTTTAATTTTGGACCGAGTTTCAGCTTGCATTGCCTGAACCAAGTTTGTTATGTGCTGAAACGCCGTTTTCTGACATTTCAGGCTCCAACTTCAAAAATCATGCAAAACACTTCTAACACTTTCAGATATGTTTCTCTGTGTTGCAAAATAGGTTTTATTCATGCACAGACTGCAATTTTAATTTCTGACCGAGTTTCAGCTTGCATTGCCAGAACCAAGTTTGTTATGTGCTGAAACGCTGTTTTCTGACATTTCAGGCTCTAACTTCAAAAATCATGCAAAACACTTCTAACACCTTCAGATATGTTTCTCTGTGTTGCAAAATAGGTTTTATTCATGCACAGACTGCAATTTTGATTTTGGAAAGAGTTTCAGCTTGCATTGCCAGAACCAAGTTTGTTAAGTGCTGAAACGCTGTTTTCTGACATTTCAGGCTCTAACTTCAAAAATCATGCAAAACACTTCTAACACCTTCAGATATGTTTCTCTGTGTTGCAAAATAGGTTTTATTCATGCACAGACTGCAATTTTAATTTTGGGCCGAGTTTCAGCTTGCATTGCCTGAACCAAGTTTGTTATGTGCTGAAACGCCGTTTTCTGACATTTCAGGCTCTAACTTCAAAAATCATGCAAAACACTTCTAACACCTTCAGATATGTTTCTCTGTGTTGCAAAATAGGTTTTATTCATGCACAGACTGCAATTTTTATTTTGGACCGAGTTTCAGCTTGCATTGCCAGAACCAAGTTTGTTATGTGCTGAAACGCTGTTTTCTGACATTTCAGGCTCTAACTTCAAAAATCATGAAAAACACTTCTAACACCTTCAGATATGTTTCTCTGTGTTGCAAAATAGGTTTTATTCATGCACACACTGCAATTTTAATTTTGGACCGAGTTTCAGCTTGCATTGCCTGAACCAAGTTTGTTATGTGCTGAAACGCCGTTTTCTGACATTTCAGGCTCCAACTTCAAAAATCATGCAAAACACTTCTAACACCTTCAGATATGTTTCTCTGTGTTGCAAAATAGGTTTTATTCATGCACACACTGCAATTTTAATTTTGGACCGAGTTTCAGCTTGCATTGCCTGAACCAAGTTTGTTATGTGCTGAAACGCCGTTTTCTGACATTTCAGGCTCCAACTTCAAAAATCATGCAAAACACTTCTAACACCTTCAGATATGTTTCTCTGTGTTGCAAAATAGGTTTTATTCATGCACAGACTGCAATTTTAATTTTGGGCCGAGTTTCAGCTTGCATTGTCTGAACCAAGTTTGTTATGTGCTGAAAGGCCTTTTTCTGACATTTCAGGCTCTAACTTCAAAAATCATGCAAAACACTTCTAACACCTTCAGATATGTTTCTCTGTGTTGCAAAATAGGTTTTATTCATGCACAGACTGCAATTTTGATTTTGGAAAGAGTTTCAGCTTGCATTGCCAGAACCAAGTTTGTTAAGTGCTGAAACGCTGTTTTCTGACATTTCAGGCTCTAACTTCAAAAATCATGCAAAACACTTCTAACACCTTCAGATATGTTTCTCTGTGTTGCAAAATAGGTTTTATTCATGCACAGACTGCAATTTTAATTTTGGGCCGAGTTTCAGCTTGCATTGCCTGAACCAAGTTTGTTATGTGCTGAAACGGCGTTTTCTGACATTTCAGGCTCTAACTTCAAAAATCATGCAAAACACTTCTAACACCTTCAGATATGTTTCTCTGTGTTGCAAAATAGGTTTTATTCATGCACAGACTGCAATTTTTATTTTGGACCGAGTTTCAGCTTGCATTGCCAGAACCAAGTTTGTTATGTGCTGAAACGCTGTTTTCTGACATTTCAGGCTCTAACTTCAAAAATCATGCAAAACACTTCTAACACCTTCAGATATGTTTCTCTGTGTTGCAAAATAGGTTTTATTCATGCACAGACTGCAATTTTAATTTTGGGCCGAGTTTCAGCTTGCATTGTCTGAACCAAGTTTGTTATGTGCTGAAAGGCCTTTTTCTGACATTTCAGGCTCTAACTTCAAAAATCATGCAAAACACTTCTAACACCTTCAGATATGTTTCTCTGTGTTGCAAAATAGGTTTTATTCATGCACACACTGCAATTTTAATTTTGGACCGAGTTTCAGCTTGCATTGCCTGAACCAAGTTTGTTATGTGCTGAAACGCCGTTTTCTGACATTTCAGGCTCCAACTTCAAAAATCATGCAAAACACTTCTAACACTTTCAGATATGTTTCTCTGTGTTGCAAAATAGGTTTTATTCATGCACAGACTGCAATTTTAATTTCTGACCGAGTTTCAGCTTGCATTGCCAGAACCAAGTTTGTTATGTGCTGAAACGCTGTTTTCTGACATTTCAGGCTCTAACTTCAAAAATCATGCAAAACACTTCTAACACCTTCAGATATGTTTCTCTGTGTTGCAAAATAGGTTTTATTCATGCACAGACTGCAATTTTGATTTTGGAAAGAGTTTCAGCTTGCATTGCCAGAACCAAGTTTGTTAAGTGCTGAAACGCTGTTTTCTGACATTTCAGGCTCTAACTTCAAAAATCATGCAAAACACTTCTAACACCTTCAGATATGTTTCTCTGTGTTGCAAAATAGGTTTTATTCATGCACAGACTGCAATTTTAATTTTGGGCCGAGTTTCAGCTTGCATTGCCTGAACCAAGTTTGTTATGTGCTGAAACGCCGTTTTCTGACATTTCAGGCTCTAACTTCAAAAATCATGCAAAACACTTCTAACACCTTCAGATATGTTTCTCTGTGTTGCAAAATAGGTTTTATTCATGCACAGACTGCAATTTTTATTTTGGACCGAGTTTCAGCTTGCATTGCCAGAACCAAGTTTGTTATGTGCTGAAACGCTGTTTTCTGACATTTCAGGCTCTAACTTCAAAAATCATGAAAAACACTTCTAACACCTTCAGATATGTTTCTCTGTGTTGCAAAATAGGTTTTATTCATGCACAGACTGCAATTTTAATTTCTGACCGAGTTTCAGCTTGCATTGCCAGAACCAAGTTTGTTATGTGCTGAAACGATGTTTTCTGACATTTCAGGCTCTAACTTCAAAAATCATGCAAAACACTTCTAACACCTTCAGATATGTTTCTCTGTGTTGCAAAATAGGTTTTATTCATGCACAGACTGCAATTTTTATTTTGGACCGATTTTCAGCTTGCATTGCCAGAACCAAGTTTGTTATGTGCTGAAACGCTGTTTTCTGACATTTCAGGCTCTAACTTCAAAAATCATGCAAAACACTTCTAACACCTTCAGATATGTTTCTCTGTGTTGCAAAATAGGTTTTATTCATGCACAGACTGCAATTTTTATTTTGGACCGAGTTTCAGCTTGCATTGCCTGAACCAAGTTTGTTCTGTGCAGAAAGGCTGTTTTCTGACATTTCAGACTCTAACTTAAAAAATCATGCAAAACACTTCTAACACCTTCAGATATGTTTCTGTGTGTTGAAAAATACGTTTCATTCATGCACAGACTGCAATTTTAATTTTGGACCGAGTTTCAGCTTGCATTGCCTGAACCAAGTTTGTTATGTGCTGAAAGGCCTTTTTCTGACATTTCAGGCTCTAACTTCAAAAATCATGCAAAACACTTCTAACACCTTCAGATATGTTTCTCTGTGTTGCAAAATAGGTTTTATTCATGCACAGACTGCAATTTTAATTTCTGACCGAGTTTCAGCTTGCATTGCCAGAACCAAGTTTGTTATGTGCTGAAACGCTGTTTTCTGACATTTCAGGCTCTAACTTCAAAAATCATGCAAAACACTTCTAACACCTTCAGATATGTTTCTCTGTGTTGCAAAATAGGTTTTATTCATGCACAGACTGCAATTTTTATTTTGGACCGATTTTCAGCTTGCATTGCCAGAACCAAGTTTGTTATGTGCTGAAACGCTGTTTTCTGACATTTCAGGCTCTAACTTCAAAAATCATGCAAAACACTTCTAACACCTTCAGATATGTTTCTCTGTGTTGCAAAATAGGTTTTATTCATGCACACACTGCAATTTTAATTTTGGACCGAGTTTCAGCTTGCATTGCCTGAACCAAGTTTGTTATGTGCTGAAACGCCGTTTTCTGACATTTCAGGCTCCAACTTCAAAAGTCATGCAAAACACTTCTAACACCTTCAGATATGTTTCTCTGTGTTGCAAAATAGGTTTTATTCATGCACAGACTGCAATTTTAATTTCTGACCGAGTTTCAGCTTGCATTGCCAGAACCAAGTTTGTTATGTGCTGAAACGCTGTTTTCTGACATTTCAGGCTCTAACTTAAAAATCATGCAAAACACTTCTAACACCTTCAGATATCTTTCTCTGTGTTGCAAAATAGGTTTTATTCATGCACAGACTGCAATTTTAATTTTGGGCCGAGTTTCAGCTTGCATTGCCTGAACCAAGTTTGTTATGTGCTGAAAAGCCGTTTTCTGACATTTCAGGCTCTAACTTCAAAAATCATGCAAAACACTTCTAACACCTTCAGATATGTTTCTCTGTGTTGCAAAATAGGTTTTATTCATGCACAGACTGCAATTTTAATTTCTGACCGAGTTTCAGCTTGCGTTGCCAGAACCAAGTTTGTTATGTGCTGAAACGCTGTTTTCTGACATTTCAGGCTCTAACTTCAAAAATCATGCAAAACACTTCTAACACCTTCAGATATGTTTCTCTGTGTTGCAAAATAGGTTTTATTCATGCACACACTGCAATTTTAATTTTGGACCGAGTTTCAGCTTGCATTGCCTGAACCAAGTTTGTTATGTGCTGAAACGCCGTTTTCTGACATTTCAGGCTCCAACTTCAAAAATCATGCAAAACACTTCTAACACCTTCAGATATGTTTCTCTGTGTTGCAAAATAGGTTTTATTCATGCACAGACTGAAATTTCAATTTCTGACCGAGTTTCAGCTTGCATTGCCAGAACCAAGTTTGTTATGTGCTGAAACGCTGTTTTCTGACATTTCAGACTCTAACTTAAAAAATCATGCAAAACACTTCTAACACCTTCAGATATGTTTCTGTGTGTTGAAAAATACGTTTCATTCATGCACAGACTGCAATTTTAATTTTGGACCGAGTTTCAGCTTGCATTGCCTGAACCAAGTTTGTTATGTGCTGAAAAGCCGTTTTCTGACATTTCAGGCTCTAACTTCAAAAATCATGCAAAACACTTCTAACACCTTCAGATATGTTTCTCTGTGTTGCAAAATAGGTTTTATTCATGCACAGACTGCAATTTTTATTTTGGACCGAGTTTCAGCTTGCATTGCCAGAACCAAGTTTGTTATGTGCTGAAACGCTGTTTTCTGACATTTCAGGCTCTAACTTAAAAAATCATGCAAAACACTTCTAACACCTTCAGATATGTTTCTGTGTGTTGAAAAATACGTTTCATTCATGCACAGACTGCAATTTTAATTTTGGACCGAGTTTCAGCTTGCATTGCCTGAACCAAGTTTGTTATGTGCTGAAAAGCCGTTTTCTGACATTTCAGGCTCTAACTTCAAAAATCATGCAAAACACTTCTAACACCTTCAGATATGTTTCTCTGTGTTGCAAAATAGGTTTTATTCATGCACAGACTGCAATTTTTATTTTGGACCGAGTTTCAGCTTGCATTGCCAGAACCAAGTTTGTTATGTGCTGAAACGCTGTTTTCTGACATTTCAGGCTCTAACTTCAAAAATCATGCAAAACACTTCTAACACCTTCAGATATGTTTCTCTGTGTTGCAAAATAGGTTTTATTCATGCACACACTGCAATTTTAATTTTGGACCGAGTTTCAGCTTGCATTGCCTGAACGAAGTTTGTTATGTGCTGAAACGCCGTTTTCTGACATTTCAGGCTCCAACTTCAAAAATCATGCAAAACACTTCTAACACCTTCAGATATGTTTCTCTGTGTTGCAAAATAGGTTTTATTCATGCACACACTGCAATTTTAATTTTGGGCCGAGTTTCAGCTTGCATTGCCTGAACCAAGTTTGTTATGTGCTGAAACGCCGTTTTCTGACATTTCAGGCTCTAACTTCAAAAATCATGCAAAACACTTCTAACACCTTCAGATATGTTTCTCTGTGTTGCAAAATAGGTTTTATTCATGCACAGACTGCAATTTTTATTTTGGACCGAGTTTCAGCTTGCATTGCCAGAACCAAGTTTGTTATGTGCTGAAACGCTGTTTTCTGACATTTCAGGCTCTAACTTCAAAAATCATGCAAAACACTTCTAACACCTTCAGATATGTTTCTCTGTGTTGCAAAATAGGTTTTATTCATGCACAGACTGCAATTTTAATTTTGGGCCGAGTTTCAGCTTGCATTGTCTGAACCAAGTTTGTTATGTGCTGAAAGGCCTTTTTCTGACATTTCAGGCTCTAACTTCAAAAATCATGCAAAACACTTCTAACACCTTCAGATATGTTTCTCTGTGTTGCAAAATAGGTTTTATTCATGCACACACTGCAATTTTAATTTTGGACCGAGTTTCAGCTTGCATTGCCTGAACCAAGTTTGTTATGTGCTGAAACGCCGTTTTCTGACATTTCAGGCTCCAACTTCAAAAATCATGCAAAACACTTCTAACACCTTCAGATATGTTTCTCTGTGTTGCAAAATAGGTTTTATTCATGCACAGACTGCAATTTTAATTTCTGACCGAGTTTCAGCTTGCATTGCCAGAACCAAGTTTGTTATGTGCTGAAACGCTGTTTTCTGACATTTCAGGCTCTAACTTCAAAAATCATGCAAAACACTTCTAACAGCTTCAGATATGTTTCTCTGTGTTGCAAAATAGGTTTTATTCATGCACAGACTGCAATTTTGATTTTGGAAAGAGTTTCAGCTTGCATTGCCAGAACCAAGTTTGTTAAGTGCTGAAACGCTGTTTTCTGACATTTCAGGCTCTAACTTCAAAAATCATGCAAAACACTTCTAACACCTTCAGATATGTTTCTCTGTGTTGCAAAATAGGTTTTATTCATGCACAGACTGCAATTTTAATTTCTGACCGAGTTTCAGCTTGCGTTGCCAGAACCAAGTTTGTTATGTGCTGAAACGCTGTTTTCTGACATTTCAGGCTCTAACTTCAAAAATCATGCAAAACACTTCTAACACCTTCAGATATGTTTCTCTGTGTTGCAAAATAGGTTTTATTCATGCACACACTGCAATTTTAATTTTGGACCGAGTTTCAGCTTGCATTGCCTGAACCAAGTTTGTTATGTGCTGAAACGCCGTTTTCTGACATTTCAGGCTCCAACTTCAAAAATCATGCAAAACACTTCTAACACCTTCAGATATGTTTCTCTGTGTTGCAAAATAGGTTTTATTCATGCACAGACTGCAATTTCAATTTCTGACCGAGTTTCAGCTTGCATTGCCAGAACCAAGTTTGTTATGTGCTGAAACGCTGTTTTCTGACATTTCAGGCTCTAACTTCAAAAATCATGCAAAACACTTCTAACACCTTCAGATATGTTTCTCTGTGTTGCAAAATAGGTTTTATTCATGCACACACTGCAATTTTAATTTTGGACCGAGTTTCAGCTTGCATTGCCTGAACCAAGTTTGTTCTGCGCTGAAAGGCTGTTTTCTGACATTTCAGACTCTAACTTAAAAAATCATGCAAAACACTTCTAACACCTTCAGATATGTTTCTGTGTGTTGAAAAATACGTTTCATTCATGCACAGACTGCAATTTTAATTTTGGACCGAGTTTCAGCTTGCATTGCCTGAACCAAGTTTGTTATGTGCTGAAACGCCGTTTTCTGACATTTCAGGCTCCAACTTCAAAAATCATGCAAAACACTTCTAACACCTTCAGATATGTTTCTCTGTGTTGCAAAATAGGTTTTATTCATGCACAGACTGCAATTTCAATTTCTGACCGAGTTTCAGCTTGCATTGCCAGAACCAAGTTTGTTATGTGCTGAAACGCTGTTTTCTGACATTTCAGGCTCTAACTTCAAAAATCATGCAAAACACTTCTAACACCTTCAGATATGTTTCTCTGTGTTGCAAAATAGGTTTTATTCATGCACAGACTGCAATTTTAATTTTGGACCGAGTTTCAGCTTGCATTGCCTGAACCAAGTTTGTTCTGCGCTGAAAGGCTGTTTTCTGACATTTCAGACTCTAACTTAAAAAATCATGCAAAACACTTCTAACACCTTCAGATATGTTTCTGTGTGTTGAAAAATACGTTTCATTCATGCACAGACTGCAATTTTAATTTTGGACCGAGTTTCAGCTTGCATTGCCTGAACCAAGTTTGTTATGTGCTGAAAAGCCGTTTTCTGACATTTCAGGCTCTAACTTCAAAAATCATGCAAAACACTTCTAACACCTTCAGATATGTTTCTCTGTGTTGCAAAATAGGTTTTATTCATGCACAGACTGCAATTTTTATTTTGGACCGAGTTTCAGCTTGCATTGCCAGAACCAAGTTTGTTATGTGCTGAAACGCTGTTTTCTGACATTTCAGGCTCTAACTTCAAAAATCATGCAAAACACTTCTAACACCTTCAGATATGTTTCTCTGTGTTGCAAAATAGGTTTTATTCATGCACACACTGCAATTTTAATTTTGGACCGAGTTTCAGCTTGCATTGCCTGAACCAAGTTTGTTATGTGCTGAAACGCCGTTTTCTGACATTTCAGGCTCCAACTTCAAAAATCATGCAAAACACTTCTAACACCTTCAGATATGTTTCTCTGTGTTGCAAAATAGGTTTTATTCATGCACAGACTGCAATTTTAATTTCTGACCGAGTTTCAGCTTGCATTGCCAGAACCAAGTTTGTTATGTGCTGAAACGCTGTTTTCTGACATTTCAGGCTCTAACTTCAAAAATCATGCAAAACACTTCTAACAGCTTCAGATATGTTTCTCTGTGTTGCAAAATAGGTTTTATTCATGCACAGACTGCAATTTTTATTTTGGACCGAGTTTCAGCTTGCATTGCCAGAACCAAGTTTGTTATGTGCTGAAACGCTGTTTTCTGACATTTCAGGCTCCAACTTCAAAAATCATGCAAAACACTTCTAACACCTTCAGATATGTTTCTCTGTGTTGCAAAATAGGTTTTATTCATGCACAGACTGCAATTTCAATTTCTGACCGAGTTTCAGCTTGCATTGCCAGAACCAAGTTTGTTATGTGCTGAAACGCTGTTTTCTGACATTTCAGGCTCTAACTTCAAAAATCATGCAAAACACTTCTAACACCTTCAGATATGTTTCTCTGTGTTGCAAAATAGGTTTTATTCATGCACAGACTGCAATTTTTATTTTGGACCGATTTTCAGCTTGCATTGCCAGAACCAAGTTTGTTATGTGCTGAAACGCTGTTTTCTGACATTTCAGGCTCTAACTTCAAAAATCATGCAAAACACTTCTAACACCTTCAGATATGTTTCTCTGTGTTGCAAAATAGGTTTTATTCATGCACACACTGCAATTTTAATTTTGGACCGAGTTTCAGCTTGCATTGCCTGAACCAAGTTTGTTATGTGCTGAAACGCCGTTTTCTGACATTTCAGGCTCTAACTTCAAAAGTCATGCAAAACACTTCTAACACCTTCAGATATGTTTCTCTGTGTTGCAAAATAGGTTTTATTCATGCACAGACTGCAATTTTTATTTTGGACCGAGTTTCAGCTTGCATTGCCAGAACCAAGTTTGTTAAGTGCTGAAACGCTGTTTTCTGACATTTCAGGCTTTAACTTCAAAAATCATGCAAAACACTTCTAACACCTTCAGATATGTTTCTCTGTGTTGCAAAATAGGTTTTATTCATGCACAGACTGCAATTTTAATTTTGGACCGAGTTTCAGCTTGCATTGCCAGAACCAAGTTTGTTATGTGCTGAAACGCTGTTTTCTGACATTTCAGGCTCTAACTTCAAAAATCATGCAAAACACTTCTAACACCTTCAGATATGTTTCTCTGTGTTGCAAAATAGGTTTTATTCATGCACAGACTGCAATTTTAATTTCTGACCGAGTTTCAGCTTGCATTGCCAGAACCAAGTTTGTTATGTGCTGAAACGCTGTTTTCTGACATTTCAGGCTCTAACTTCAAAAATCATGCAAAACACTTCTAACACCTTCAGATATCTTTCTCTGTGTTGCAAAATAGGCTTTATTCATGCACAGACTGCAATTTTAATTTTGGGCCGAGTTTCAGCTTGCATTGCCTGAACCAAGTTTGTTATGTGCTGAAACGGCGTTTTCTGACATTTCAGGCTCTAACTTCAAAAATCATGCAAAACACTTCTAACACCTTCAGATATGTTTCTCTGTGTTGCAAAATAGGTTTTATTCATGCACAGACTGCAATTTTAATTTTGGGCCGAGTTTCAGCTTGCATTGCCTGAACCAAGTTTGTTATGTGCTGAAAAGCCGTTTTCTGACATTTCAGGCTCTAACTTCAAAAATCATGCAAAACACTTCTAACACCTTCAGATATGTTTCTCTGTGTTGCAAAATAGGTTTTATTCATGCACAGACTGCAATTTTTATTTTGGACCGAGTTTCAGCTTGCATTGCCAGAACCAAGTTTGTTATGTGCTGAAACGCTGTTTTCTGACATTTCAGGCTCTAACTTCAAAAATCATGCAAAACACTTCTAACACCTTCAGATATGTTTCTCTGTGTTGCAAAATAGGTTTAATTCATGCACACACTGCAATTTTAATTTTGGACCGAGTTTCAGCTTGCATTGCCTGAACCAAGTTTGTTATGTGCTGAAACGCCGTTTTCTGACATTTCAGGCTCCAACTTCAAAAATCATGCAAAACACTTCTAACACCTTCAGATATGTTTCTCTGTGTTGCAAAATAGGTTTTATTCATGCACAGACTGCAATTTTAATTTCTGACCGAGTTTCAGCTTGCATTGCCAGAACCAAGTTTGTTATGTGCTGAAACGCTGTTTTCTGACATTTCAGGCTCTAACTTCAAAAATCATGCAAAACACTTCTAACACCTTCAGATATGTTTCTCTGTGTTGCAAAATAGGTTTTATTCATGCACACACTGCAATTTTAATTTTGGACCGAGTTTCAGCTTGCATTGCCTGAACCAAGTTTGTTATGTGCTGAAACGCCGTTTTCTGACATTTCAGGCTCCAACTTCAAAAATCATGCAAAACACTTCTAACACCTTCAGATATGTTTCTCTGTGTTGCAAAATAGGTTTTATTCATGCACAGACTGCAATTTTAATTTTGGGCCGAGTTTCAGCTTGCATTGCCTGAACCAAGTTTGTTATGTGCTGAAACGCCGTTTTCTGACATTTCAGGCTCTAACTTCAAAAATCATGCAAAACACTTCTAACACCTTCAGATATGTTTCTCTGTGTTGCAAAATAGGTTTTATTCATGCACAGACTGCAATTTTTATTTTGGACCGAGTTTCAGCTTGCATTGCCAGAACCAAGTTTGTTAAGTGCTGAAACGCTGTTTTCTGACATTTCAGGCTTTAACTTCAAAAATCATGCAAAACACTTCTAACACCTTCAGATATGTTTCTCTGTGTTGCAAAATAGGTTTTATTCATGCACAGACTGCAATTTTAATTTTGGACCGAGTTTCAGCTTGCATTGCCAGAACCAAGTTTGTTATGTGCTGAAAGGCCTTTTTCTGACATTTCAGGCTCTAACTTCAAAAATCATGCAAAACACTTCTAACACCTTCAGATATGTTTCTCTGTGTTGCAAAATAGGTTTTATTAATGCACAGACTGCAATTTTAATTTCTGACCGAGTTTCAGCTTGCATTGCCAGAACCAAGTTTGTTATGTGCTGAAACGCTGTTTTCTGACATTTCAGGCTCTAACTTCAAAAATCATGCAAAACACTTCTAACACCTTCAGATATGTTTCTCTGTGTTGCAAAATAGGTTTTATTCATGCACAGACTGCAATTTTTATTTTGGACCGATTTTCAGCTTGCATTGCCAGAACCAAGTTTGTTATGTGCTGAAACGCTGTTTTCTGACATTTCAGGCTCTAACTTCAAAAATCATGCAAAACACTTCTAACACCTTCAGATATGTTTCTCTGTGTTGCAAAATAGGTTTTATTCATGCACACACTGCAATTTTTATTTTGGACCGAGTTTCAGCTTGCATTGCCAGAACCAAGTTTGTTATGTGCTGAAACGCTGTTTTCTGACATTTCAGGCTCCAACTTCAAAAATCATGCAAAACACTTCTAACACCTTCAGATATGTTTCTCTGTGTTGCAAAATAGGTTTTATTCATGCACAGACTGCAATTTCAATTTCTGACCGAGTTTCAGCTTGCATTGCCAGAACCAAGTTTGTTATGTGCTGAAACGCTGTTTTCTGACATTTCAGGCTCTAACTTCAAAAATCATGCAAAACACTTCTAACACCTTCAGATATGTTTCTCTGTGTTGCAAAATAGGTTTTATTCATGCACAGACTGCAATTTTTATTTTGGACCGATTTTCAGCTTGCATTGCCAGAACCAAGTTTGTTATGTGCTGAAACGCTGTTTTCTGACATTTCAGGCTCTAACTTCAAAAATCATGCAAAACACTTCTAACACCTTCAGATATGTTTCTCTGTGTTGCAAAATAGGTTTTATTCATGCACACACTGCAATTTTAATTTTGGACCGAGTTTCAGCTTGCATTGCCTGAACCAAGTTTGTTATGTGCTGAAACGCCGTTTTCTGACATTTCAGGCTCTAACTTCAAAAGTCATGCAAAACACTTCTAACACCTTCAGATATGTTTCTCTGTGTTGCAAAATAGGTTTTATTCATGCACAGACTGCAATTTTTATTTTGGACCGAGTTTCAGCTTGCATTGCCAGAACCAAGTTTGTTAAGTGCTGAAACGCTGTTTTCTGACATTTCAGGCTTTAACTTCAAAAATCATGCAAAACACTTCTAACACCTTCAGATATGTTTCTCTGTGTTGCAAAATAGGTTTTATTCATGCACAGACTGCAATTTTAATTTTGGGCCGAGTTTCAGCTTGCATTGCCTGAACCAAGTTTGTTATGTGCTGAAAAGCCGTTTTCTGACATTTCAGGCTCTAACTTCAAAAATCATGCAAAACACTTCTAACACCTTCAGATATGTTTCTCTGTGTTGCAAAATAGGTTTTATTCATGCACAGACTGCAATTTTTATTTTGGACCGAGTTTCAGCTTGCATTGCCAGAACCAAGTTTGTTATGTGCTGAAACGCTGTTTTCTGACATTTCAGGCTCTAACTTCAAAAATCATGCAAAACACTTCTAACACCTTCAGATATGTTTCTCTGTGTTGCAAAATAGGTTTAATTCATGCACACACTGCAATTTTAATTTTGGACCGAGTTTCAGCTTGCATTGCCTGAACCAAGTTTGTTATGTGCTGAAACGCCGTTTTCTGACATTTCAGGCTCCAACTTCAAAAATCATGCAAAACACTTCTAACACCTTCAGATATGTTTCTCTGTGTTGCAAAATAGGTTTTATTCATGCACAGACTGCAATTTTAATTTCTGACCGAGTTTCAGCTTGCATTGCCAGAACCAAGTTTGTTATGTGCTGAAACGCTGTTTTCTGACATTTCAGGCTCTAACTTCAAAAATCATGCAAAACACTTCTAACACCTTCAGATATGTTTCTCTGTGTTGCAAAATAGGTTTTATTCATGCACACACTGCAATTTTAATTTTGGACCGAGTTTCAGCTTGCATTGCCTGAACCAAGTTTGTTATGTGCTGAAACGCCGTTTTCTGACATTTCAGGCTCCAACTTCAAAAATCATGCAAAACACTTCTAACACCTTCAGATATGTTTCTCTGTGTTGCAAAATAGGTTTTATTCATGCACAGACTGCAATTTTAATTTTGGGCCGAGTTTCAGCTTGCATTGCCTGAACCAAGTTTGTTATGTGCTGAAACGCCGTTTTCTGACATTTCAGGCTCTAACTTCAAAAATCATGCAAAACACTTCTAACACCTTCAGATATGTTTCTCTGTGTTGCAAAATAGGTTTTATTCATGCACAGACTGCAATTTTTATTTTGGACCGAGTTTCAGCTTGCATTGCCAGAACCAAGTTTGTTAAGTGCTGAAACGCTGTTTTCTGACATTTCAGGCTTTAACTTCAAAAATCATGCAAAACACTTCTAACACCTTCAGATATGTTTCTCTGTGTTGCAAAATAGGTTTTATTCATGCACAGACTGCAATTTTAATTTTGGACCGAGTTTCAGCTTGCATTGCCAGAACCAAGTTTGTTATGTGCTGAAAGGCCTTTTTCTGACATTTCAGGCTCTAACTTCAAAAATCATGCAAAACACTTCTAACACCTTCAGATATGTTTCTCTGTGTTGCAAAATAGGTTTTATTCATGCACAGACTGCAATTTTAATTTCTGACCGAGTTTCAGCTTGCATTGCCAGAACCAAGTTTGTTATGTGCTGAAACGCTGTTTTCTGACATTTCAGGCTCTAACTTCAAAAATCATGCAAAACACTTCTAACACCTTCAGATATGTTTCTCTGTGTTGCAAAATAGGTTTTATTCATGCACAGACTGCAATTTTTATTTTGGACCGATTTTCAGCTTGCATTGCCAGAACCAAGTTTGTTATGTGCTGAAACGCTGTTTTCTGACATTTCAGGCTCTAACTTCAAAAATCATGCAAAACACTTCTAACACCTTCAGATATGTTTCTCTGTGTTGCAAAATAGGTTTTATTCATGCACACACTGCAATTTTAATTTTGGACCGAGTTTCAGCTTGCATTGCCTGAACCAAGTTTGTTATGTACTGAAACGCCGTTTTCTGACATTTCAGGCTCCAACTTCAAAAATCATGCAAAACACTTCTAACACCTTCAGATATGTTTCTCTGTGTTGCAAAATAGGTTTTATTCATGCACAGACTGCAATTTTAATTTCTGACCGAGTTTCAGCTTGCATTGCCAGAACCAAGTTTGTTATGTGCTGAAACGCTGTTTTCTGACATTTCAGGCTCTAACTTCAAAAATCATGCAAAACACTTCTAACACCTTCAGATATCTTTCTCTGTGTTGCAAAATAGGCTTTATTCATGCACAGACTGCAATTTTAATTTTGGGCCGAGTTTCAGCTTGCATTGCCTGAACCAAGTTTGTTATGTGCTGAAACGGCGTTTTCTGACATTTCAGGCTCTAACTTCAAAAATCATGCAAAACACTTCTAACACCTTCAGATATGTTTCTCTGTGTTGCAAAATAGGTTTTATTCATGCACAGACTGCAATTTTAATTTTGGGCCGAGTTTCAGCTTGCATTGTCTGAACCAAGTTTGTTATGTGCTGAAAGGCCTTTTTCTGACATTTCAGGCTCTAACTTCAAAAATCATGCAAAACACTTCTAACACCTTCAGATATGTTTCTCTGTGTTGCAAAATAGGTTTTATTCATGCACAGACTGCAATTTTTATTTTGGAAAGAGTTTCAGCTTGCATTGCCAGAACCAAGTTTGTTAAGTGCTGAAACGCTGTTTTCTGACATTTCAGGCTCCAACTTCAAAAATCATGCAAAACACTTCTAACACCTTCAGATATGTTTCTCTGTGTTGCAAAATAGGTTTTATTCATGCACAGACTGCAATTTTAATTTTGGGCCGAGTTTCAGCTTGCATTGCCTGAACAAGGTTTGTTATGTGCTGAAACGGCGTTTTCTGAAATTTCAGGCTCTAACTTCAAAAATCATGCAAAACACTTCTAACACCTTCAGATATGTTTCTCTGTGTTGCAAAATAGGTTTTATTCATGCACAGACTGCAACTTTTATTTTGGACCGAGTTTCAGCTTGCATTGCCAGAACCAAGTTTGTTATGTGCTGAAACGCTGTTTTCTGACATTTCAGGCTCTAACTTCAAAAATCATGCAAAACACTTCTAACACCTTCAGATATGTTTCTCTGTGTTGCAAAATAGGTTTTATTCATGCACAGACTGCAATTTTAATTTTGGGCCGAGTTTCAGCTTGCATTGCCTGAACCAAGTTTGTTATGTGCTGAAACGCCGTTTTCTGACATTTCAGGCTCTAACTTCAAAAATCATGCAAAACACTTCTAACACCTTCAGATATGTTTCTCTGTGTTGCAAAATAGGTTTTATTCATGCACAGACTGCAATTTTTATTTTGGACCGAGTTTCAGCTTGCATTGCCAGAACCAAGTTTGTTAAGTGCTGAAACGCTGTTTTCTGACATTTCAGGCTTTAACTTCAAAAATCATGCAAAACACTTCTAACACCTTCAGATATGTTTCTCTGTGTTGCAAAATAGGTTTTATTCATGCACAGACTGCAATTTTAATTTTGGACCGAGTTTCAGCTTGCATTGCCAGAACCAAGTTTGTTATGTGCTGAAACGCTGTTTTCTGACATTTCAGGCTCTAACTTCAAAAATCATGCAAAACACTTCTAACACCTTCAGATATGTTTCTCTGTGTTGCCAAATAGGTTTTATTCATGCACAGACTGCAATTTTAATTTTGGGCCGAGTTTCAGCTTGCATTGTCTGAACCAAGTTTGTTATGTGCTGAAAGGCCTTTTTCTGACATTTCAGGCTCTAACTTCAAAAATCATGCAAAACACTTCTAACACCTTCAGATATGTTTCTCTGTGTTGCAAAATAGGTTTTATTCATGCACAGACTGCAATTTTAATTTCTGACCGAGTTTCAGCTTGCATTGCCAGAACCAAGTTTGTTATGTGCTGAAACGCTGTTTTCTGACATTTCAGGCTCTAACTTCAAAAATCATGCAAAACACTTCTAACACCTTCAGATATGTTTCTCTGTGTTGCAAAATAGGTTTTATTCATGCACAGACTGCAATTTTTATTTTGGACCGATTTTCAGCTTGCATTGCCAGAACCAAGTTTGTTATGTGCTGAAACGCTGTTTTCTGACATTTCAGGCTCTAACTTCAAAAATCATGCAAAACACTTCTAACACCTTCAGATATGTTTCTCTGTGTTGCAAAATAGGTTTTATTCATGCACACACTGCAATTTTAATTTTGGACCGAGTTTCAGCTTGCATTGCCTGAACCAAGTTTGTTATGTGCTGAAACGCCGTTTTCTGACATTTCAGGCTCCAACTTCAAAAATCATGCAAAACACTTCTAACACCTTCAGATATGTTTCTCTGTGTTGCAAAATAGGTTTTATTCATGCACAGACTGCAATTTTAATTTCTGACCGAGTTTCAGCTTGCATTGCCAGAACCAAGTTTGTTATGTGCTGAAACGCTGTTTTCTGACATTTCAGGCTCTAACTTCAAAAATCATGCAAAACACTTCTAACACCTTCAGATATCTTTCTCTGTGTTGCAAAATAGGCTTTATTCATGCACAGACTGCAATTTTAATTTTGGGCCGAGTTTCAGCTTGCATTGCCTGAACCAAGTTTGTTATGTGCTGAAACGGCGTTTTCTGACATTTCAGGCTCTAACTTCAAAAATCATGCAAAACACTTCTAACACCTTCAGATATGTTTCTCTGTGTTGCAAAATAGGTTTTATTCATGCACAGACTGCAATTTTAATTTTGGGCCGAGTTTCAGCTTGCATTGTCTGAACCAAGTTTGTTATGTGCTGAAAGGCCTTTTTCTGACATTTCAGGCTCTAACTTCAAAAATCATGCAAAACACTTCTAACACCTTCAGATATGTTTCTCTGTGTTGCAAAATAGGTTTTATTCATGCACAGACTGCAATTTTGATTTTGGAAAGAGTTTCAGCTTGCATTGCCAGAACCAAGTTTGTTATGTGCTGAAACGCTGTTTTCTGACATTTCAGGCTCTAACTTCAAAAATCATGCAAAACACTTCTAACACCTTCAGATATGTTTCTCTGTGTTGCAAAATAGGTTTTATTCATGCACAGACTGCAATTTTAATTTTGGGCCGAGTTTCAGCTTGCATTGCCTGAACAAGGTTTGTTATGTGCTGAAACGGCGTTTTCTGACATTTCAGGCTCTAACTTCAAAAATCATGCAAAACACTTCTAACACCTTCAGATATGTTTCTCTGTGTTGCAAAATAGGTTTTATTCATGCACAGACTGCAATTTTTATTTTGGACCGAGTTTCAGCTTGCATTGCCAGAACCAAGTTTGTTATGTGCTGAAACGCTGTTTTCTGACATTTCAGGCTCTAACTTCAAAAATCATGCAAAACACTTCTAACACCTTCAGATATGTTTCTCTGTGTTGCAAAATAGGTTTTATTCATGCACAGACTGCAATTTTAATTTTGGGCCGAGTTTCAGCTTGCATTGTCTGAACCAAGTTTGTTATGTGCTGAAAGGCCTTTTTCTGACATTTCAGGCTCTAACTTCAAAAATCATGCAAAACACTTCTAACACCTTCAGATATGTTTCTCTGTGTTGCAAAATAGGTTTTATTCATGCACACACTGCAATTTTAATTTTGGACCGAGTTTCAGCTTGCATTGCCTGAACCAAGTTTGTTATGTGCTGAAACGCCGTTTTCTGACATTTCAGGCTCCAACTTCAAAAATCATGCAAAACACTTCTAACACCTTCAGATATGTTTCTCTGTGTTGCAAAATAGGTTTTATTCATGCACAGACTGCAATTTTAATTTCTGACCGAGTTTCAGCTTGCGTTGCCAGAACCAAGTTTGTTATGTGCTGAAACGCTGTTTTCTGACATTTCAGGCTCTAACTTCAAAAATCATGCAAAACACTTCTAACACCTTCAGATATGTTTCTCTGTGTTGCAAAATAGGTTTTATTCATGCACACACTGCAATTTTAATTTTGGACCGAGTTTCAGCTTGCATTGCCTGAACCAAGTTTGTTATGTGCTGAAACGCCGTTTTCTGACATTTCAGGCTCCAACTTCAAAAATCATGCAAAACACTTCTAACACCTTCAGATATGTTTCTCTGTGTTGCAAAATAGGTTTTATTCATGCACAGACTGAAATTTCAATTTCTGACCGAGTTTCAGCTTGCATTGCCAGAACCAAGTTTGTTATGTGCTGAAACGCTGTTTTCTGACATTTCAGGCTCTAACTTCAAAAATCATGCAAAACACTTCTAACACCTTCAGATATGTTTCTCTGTGTTGCAAAATAGGTTTTATTCATGCACAGACTGCAATTTTAATTTTGGACCGAGTTTCAGCTTGCATTGCCTGAACCAAGTTTGTTCTGCGCTGAAAGGCTGTTTTCTGACATTTCAGACTCTAACTTAAAAAATCATGCAAAACACTTCTAACACCTTCAGATATGTTTCTGTGTGTTGAAAAATACGTTTCATTCATGCACAGACTGCAATTTTAATTTTGGACCGAGTTTCAGCTTGCATTGCCTGAACCAAGTTTGTTATGTGCTGAAAAGCCGTTTTCTGACATTTCAGGCTCTAACTTCAAAAATCATGCAAAACACTTCTAGCACCTTCAGATATGTTTCTCTGTGTTGCAAAATAGGTTTTATTCATGCACAGACTGCAATTTTTATTTTGGACCGAGTTTCAGCTTGCATTGCCAGAACCAAGTTTGTTATGTGCTGAAACGCTGTTTTCTGACATTTCAGGCTCTAACTTCAAAAATCATGCAAAACACTTCTAACACCTTCAGATATGTTTCTCTGTGTTGCAAAATAGGTTTTATTCATGCACACACTGCAATTTTAATTTTGGACCGAGTTTCAGCTTGCATTGCCTGAACCAAGTTTGTTATGTGCTGAAACGCCGTTTTCTGACATTTCAGGCTCCAACTTCAAAAATCATGCAAAACACTTCTAACACCTTCAGATATGTTTCTCTGTGTTGCAAAATAGGTTTTATTCATGCACAGACTGCAATTTTAATTTTGGGCCGAGTTTCAGCTTGCATTGCCTGAACCAAGTTTGTTATGTGCTGAAACGCCGTTTTCTGACATTTCAGGCTCTAACTTCAAAAATCATGCAAAACACTTCTAACACCTTCAGATATGTTTCTCTGTGTTGCAAAATAGGTTTTATTCATGCACAGACTGCAATTTTTATTTTGGACCGAGTTTCAGCTTGCATTGCCAGAACCAAGTTTGTTATGTGCTGAAACGCTGTTTTCTGACATTTCAGGCTCTAACTTCAAAAATCATGCAAAACACTTCTAACACCTTCAGATATGTTTCTCTGTGTTGCAAAATAGGTTTTATTCATGCACAGACTGCAATTTTAATTTTGGGCCGAGTTTCAGCTTGCATTGTCTGAACCAAGTTTGTTATGTGCTGAAAGGCCTTTTTCTGACATTTCAGGCTCTAACTTCAAAAATCATGCAAAACACTTCTAACACCTTCAGATATGTTTCTCTGTGTTGCAAAATAGGTTTTATTCATGCACACACTGCAATTTTAATTTTGGACCGAGTTTCAGCTTGCATTGCCTGAACCAAGTTTGTTATGTGCTGAAACGCCGTTTTCTGACATTTCAGGCTCCAACTTCAAAAATCATGCAAAACACTTCTAACACCTTCAGATATGTTTCTCTGTGTTGCAAAATAGGTTTTATTCATGCACAGACTGCAATTTTAATTTCTGACCGAGTTTCAGCTTGCATTGCCAGAACCAAGTTTGTTATGTGCTGAAACGCTGTTTTCTGACATTTCAGGCTCTAACTTCAAAAATCATGCAAAACACTTCTAACAGCTTCAGATATGTTTCTCTGTGTTGCAAAATAGGTTTTATTCATGCACAGACTGCAATTTTGATTTTGGAAAGAGTTTCAGCTTGCATTGCCAGAACCAAGTTTGTTAAGTGCTGAAACGCTGTTTTCTGACATTTCAGGCTCTAACTTCAAAAATCATGCAAAACACTTCTAACACCTTCAGATATGTTTCTCTGTGTTGCAAAATAGGTTTTATTCATGCACAGACTGCAATTTTAATTTCTGACCGAGTTTCAGCTTGCGTTGCCAGAACCAAGTTTGTTATGTGCTGAAACGCTGTTTTCTGACATTTCAGGCTCTAACTTCAAAAATCATGCAAAACACTTCTAACACCTTCAGATATGTTTCTCTGTGTTGCAAAATAGGTTTTATTCATGCACACACTGCAATTTTAATTTTGGACCGAGTTTCAGCTTGCATTGCCTGAACCAAGTTTGTTATGTGCTGAAACGCCGTTTTCTGACATTTCAGGCTCCAACTTCAAAAATCATGCAAAACACTTCTAACACCTTCAGATATGTTTCTCTGTGTTGCAAAATAGGTTTTATTCATGCACAGACTGCAATTTCAATTTCTGACCGAGTTTCAGCTTGCATTGCCAGAACCAAGTTTGTTATGTGCTGAAACGCTGTTTTCTGACATTTCAGGCTCTAACTTCAAAAATCATGCAAAACACTTCTAACACCTTCAGATATGTTTCTCTGTGTTGCAAAATAGGTTTTATTCATGCACAGACTGCAATTTTAATTTTGGACCGAGTTTCAGCTTGCATTGCCTGAACCAAGTTTGTTCTGCGCTGAAAGGCTGTTTTCTGACATTTCAGACTCTAACTTAAAAAATCATGCAAAACACTTCTAACACCTTCAGATATGTTTCTGTGTGTTGAAAAATACGTTTCATTCATGCACAGACTGCAATTTTAATTTTGGACCGAGTTTCAGCTTGCATTGCCTGAACCAAGTTTGTTATGTGCTGAAACGCCGTTTTCTGACATTTCAGGCTCCAACTTCAAAAATCATGCAAAACACTTCTAACACCTTCAGATATGTTTCTCTGTGTTGCAAAATAGGTTTTATTCATGCACAGACTGCAATTTTGATTTTGGAAAGAGTTTCAGCTTGCATTGCCAGAACCAAGTTTGTTAAGTGCTGAAACGCTGTTTTCTGACATTTCAGGCTCTAACTTCAAAAATCATGCAAAACACTTCTAACACCTTCAGATATGTTTCTCTGTGTTGCAAAATAGGTTTTATTCATGCACAGACTGCAATTTTAATTTTGGGCCGAGTTTCAGCTTGCATTGCCTGAACCAATGTGCTGTTATGTGCTGAAACGGCGTTTTATGACATTTCAGGCTCTAACTTCAAAAATCATGCAAAACACTTCTAACACCTTCAGATATGTTTCTCTGTGTTGCAAAATAGGTTTTATTCATGCACAGACTGCAATTTTTATTTTGGACCGAGTTTCAGCTTGCATTGCCAGAACCAAGTTTGTTATGTGCTGAAACGCTGTTTTCTGACATTTCAGGCTCTAACTTCAAAAATCATGCAAAACACTTCTAACACCTTCAGATATGTTTCTCTGTGTTGCAAAATAGGTTTTATTCATGCACAGACTGCAATTTTAATTTCTGACCGAGTTTCAGCTTGCGTTGCCAGAACCAAGTTTGTTATGTGCTGAAACGCTGTTTTCTGACATTTCAGGCTCTAACTTCAAAAATCATGCAAAACACTTCTAACACCTTCAGATATGTTTCTCTGTGTTGCAAAATAGGTTTTATTCATGCACACACTGCAATTTTAATTTTGGACCGAGTTTCAGCTTGCATTGCCTGAACCAAGTTTGTTATGTGCTGAAACGCCGTTTTCTGACATTTCAGGCTCCAACTTCAAAAATCATGCAAAACACTTCTAACACCTTCAGATATGTTTCTCTGTTTTGCAAAATAGGTTTTATTCATGCACAGACTGCAATTTTAATTTTGGGCCGAGTTTCAGCTTGCATTGTCTGAACCAAGTTTGTTATGTGCTGAAAGGCCTTTTTCTGACATTTCAGGCTCTAACTTCAAAAATCATGCAAAACACTTCTAACACCTTCAGATATGTTTCTCTGTGTTGCAAAATAGGTTTTATTCATGCACAGACTGAAATTTCAATTTCTGACCGAGTTTCAGCTTGCATTGCCAGAACCAAGTTTGTTATGTGCTGAAACGCTGTTTTCTGACATTTCAGGCTCTAACTTCAAAAATCATGCAAAACACTTCTAACACCTTCAGATATGTTTCTCTGTGTTGCAAAATAGGTTTTATTCATGCACAGACTGCAATTTTAATTTTGGACCGAGTTTCAGCTTGCATTGCCTGAACCAAGTTTGTTCTGCGCTGAAAGGCTGTTTTCTGACATTTCAGACTCTAACTTAAAAAATCATGCAAAACACTTCTAACACCTTCAGATATGTTTCTGTGTGTTGAAAAATACGTTTCATTCATGCACAGACTGCAATTTTAATTTTGGACCGAGTTTCAGCTTGCATTGCCTGAACCAAGTTTGTTATGTGCTGAAAAGCCGTTTTCTGACATTTCAGGCTCTAACTTCAAAAATCATGCAAAACACTTCTAACACCTTCAGATATGTTTCTCTGTGTTGCAAAATAGGTTTTATTCATGCACAGACTGCAATTTTTATTTTGGACCGAGTTTCAGCTTGCATTGCCAGAACCAAGTTTGTTATGTGCTGAAACGCTGTTTTCTGACATTTCAGGCTCTAACTTCAAAAATCATGCAAAACACTTCTAACACCTTCAGATATGTTTCTCTGTGTTGCAAAATAGGTTTTATTCATGCACACACTGCAATTTTAATTTTGGACCGAGTTTCAGCTTGCATTGCCTGAACCAAGTTTGTTATGTGCTGAAACGCCGTTTTCTGACATTTCAGGCTCCAACTTCAAAAATCATGCAAAACACTTCTAACACCTTCAGATATGTTTCTCTGTGTTGCAAAATAGGTTTTATTCATGCACAGACTGCAATTTTAATTTCTGACCGAGTTTCAGCTTGCATTGCCAGAACCAAGTTTGTTATGTGCTGAAACGCTGTTTTCTGACATTTCAGGCTCTAACTTCAAAAATCATGCAAAACACTTCTAACACCTTCAGATATGTTTCTCTGTGTTGCAAAATAGGTTTTATTCATGCACACACTGCAATTTTAATTTTGGACCGAGTTTCAGCTTGCATTGCCTGAACCAAGTTTGTTATGTGCTGAAACGCCGTTTTCTGACATTTCAGGCTCCAACTTCAAAAATCATGCAAAACACTTCTAACACCTTCAGATATGTTTCTCTGTGTTGCAAAATAGGTTTTATTCATGCACAGACTGCAATTTTAATTTTGGGCCGAGTTTCAGCTTGCATTGCCTGAACCAAGTTTGTTATGTGCTGAAACGCCGTTTTCTGACATTTCAGGCTCTAACTTCAAAAATCATGCAAAACACTTCTAACACCTTCAGATATGTTTCTCTGTGTTGCAAAATAGGTTTTATTCATGCACAGACTGCAATTTTTATTTTGGACCGAGTTTCAGCTTGCATTGCCAGAACCAAGTTTGTTATGTGCTGAAACGCTGTTTTCTGACATTTCAGGCTCTAACTTCAAAAATCATGCAAAACACTTCTAACACCTTCAGATATGTTTCTCTGTGTTGCAAAATAGGTTTTATTCATGCACAGACTGCAATTTTAATTTTGGGCCGAGTTTCAGCTTGCATTGTCTGAACCAAGTTTGTTATGTGCTGAAAGGCCTTTTTCTGACATTTCAGGCTCTAACTTCAAAAATCATGCAAAACACTTCTAACACCTTCAGATATGTTTCTCTGTGTTGCAAAATAGGTTTTATTCATGCACACACTGCAATTTTAATTTTGGACCGAGTTTCAGCTTGCATTGCCTGAACCAAGTTTGTTATGTGCTGAAACGCCGTTTTCTGACATTTCAGGCTCCAACTTCAAAAATCATGCAAAACACTTCTAACACCTTCAGATATGTTTCTCTGTGTTGCAAAATAGGTTTTATTCATGCACAGACTGCAATTTTAATTTCTGACCGAGTTTCAGCTTGCATTGCCAGAACCAAGTTTGTTATGTGCTGAAACGCTGTTTTCTGACATTTCAGGCTCTAACTTCAAAAATCATGCAAAACACTTCTAACAGCTTCAGATATGTTTCTCTGTGTTGCAAAATAGGTTTTATTCATGCACAGACTGCAATTTTGATTTTGGAAAGAGTTTCAGCTTGCATTGCCAGAACCAAGTTTGTTAAGTGCTGAAACGCTGTTTTCTGACATTTCAGGCTCTAACTTCAAAAATCATGCAAAACACTTCTAACACCTTCAGATATGTTTCTCTGTGTTGCAAAATAGGTTTTATTCATGCACAGACTGCAATTTTAATTTCTGACCGAGTTTCAGCTTGCGTTGCCAGAACCAAGTTTGTTATGTGCTGAAACGCTGTTTTCTGACATTTCAGGCTCTAACTTCAAAAATCATGCAAAACACTTCTAACACCTTCAGATATGTTTCTCTGTGTTGCAAAATAGGTTTTATTCATGCACACACTGCAATTTTAATTTTGGACCGAGTTTCAGCTTGCATTGCCTGAACCAAGTTTGTTATGTGCTGAAACGCCGTTTTCTGACATTTCAGGCTCCAACTTCAAAAATCATGCAAAACACTTCTAACACCTTCAGATATGTTTCTCTGTGTTGCAAAATAGGTTTTATTCATGCACAGACTGCAATTTCAATTTCTGACCGAGTTTCAGCTTGCATTGCCAGAACCAAGTTTGTTATGTGCTGAAACGCTGTTTTCTGACATTTCAGGCTCTAACTTCAAAAATCATGCAAAACACTTCTAACACCTTCAGATATGTTTCTCTGTGTTGCAAAATAGGTTTTATTCATGCACAGACTGCAATTTTAATTTTGGACCGAGTTTCAGCTTGCATTGCCTGAACCAAGTTTGTTCTGCGCTGAAAGGCTGTTTTCTGACATTTCAGACTCTAACTTAAAAAATCATGCAAAACACTTCTAACACCTTCAGATATGTTTCTGTGTGTTGAAAAATACGTTTCATTCATGCACAGACTGCAATTTTAATTTTGGACCGAGTTTCAGCTTGCATTGCCTGAACCAAGTTTGTTATGTGCTGAAAAGCCGTTTTCTGACATTTCAGGCTCTAACTTCAAAAATCATGCAAAACACTTCTAACACCTTCAGATATGTTTCTCTGTGTTGCAAAATAGGTTTTATTCATGCACAGACTGCAATTTTTATTTTGGACCGAGTTTCAGCTTGCATTGCCAGAACCAAGTTTGTTATGTGCTGAAACGCTGTTTTCTGACATTTCAGGCTCTAACTTCAAAAATCATGCAAAACACTTCTAACACCTTCAGATATGTTTCTCTGTGTTGCAAAATAGGTTTTATTCATGCACACACTGCAATTTTAATTTTGGACCGAGTTTCAGCTTGCATTGCCTGAACCAAGTTTGTTATGTGCTGAAACGCCGTTTTCTGACATTTCAGGCTCCAACTTCAAAAATCATGCAAAACACTTCTAACACCTTCAGATATGTTTCTCTGTGTTGCAAAATAGGTTTTATTCATGCACAGACTGCAATTTTAATTTCTGACCGAGTTTCAGCTTGCATTGCCAGAACCAAGTTTGTTATGTGCTGAAACGCTGTTTTCTGACATTTCAGGCTCTAACTTCAAAAATCATGCAAAACACTTCTAACACCTTCAGATATGTTTCTCTGTGTTGCAAAATAGGTTTTATTCATGCACACACTGCAATTTTAATTTTGGACCGAGTTTCAGCTTGCATTGCCTGAACCAAGTTTGTTATGTGCTGAAACGCCGTTTTCTGACATTTCAGGCTCCAACTTCAAAAATCATGCAAAACACTTCTAACACCTTCAGATATGTTTCTCTGTGTTGCAAAATAGGTTTTATTCATGCACAGACTGCAATTTTAATTTTGGGCCGAGTTTCAGCTTGCATTGCCTGAACCAAGTTTGTTATGTGCTGAAACGCCGTTTTCTGACATTTCAGGCTCTAACTTCAAAAATCATGCAAAACACTTCTAACACCTTCAGATATGTTTCTCTGTGTTGCAAAATAGGTTTTATTCATGCACAGACTGCAATTTTTATTTTGGACCGAGTTTCAGCTTGCATTGCCAGAACGAAGTTTGTTATGTGCTGAAACGCTGTTTTCTGACATTTCAGGCTCTAACTTCAAAAATCATGCAAAACACTTCTAACACCTTCAGATATGTTTCTCTGTGTTGCAAAATAGGTTTTATTCATGCACAGACTGCAATTTTAATTTTGGGCCGAGTTTCAGCTTGCATTGTCTGAACCAAGTTTGTTATGTGCTGAAAGGCCTTTTTCTGACATTTCAGGCTCTAACTTCAAAAATCATGCAAAACACTTCTAACACCTTCAGATATGTTTCTCTGTGTTGCAAAATAGGTTTTATTCATGCACACACTGCAATTTTAATTTTGGACCGAGTTTCAGCTTGCATTGCCTGAACCAAGTTTGTTATGTGCTGAAACGCCGTTTTCTGACATTTCAGGCTCCAACTTCAAAAATCATGCAAAACACTTCTAACACCTTCAGATATGTTTCTCTGTGTTGCAAAATAGGTTTTATTCATGCACAGACTGCAATTTTAATTTCTGACCGAGTTTCAGCTTGCATTGCCAGAACCAAGTTTGTTATGTGCTGAAACGCTGTTTTCTGACATTTCAGGCTCTAACTTCAAAAATCATGCAAAACACTTCTAACAGCTTCAGATATGTTTCTCTGTGTTGCAAAATAGGTTTTATTCATGCACAGACTGCAATTTTGATTTTGGAAAGAGTTTCAGCTTGCATTGCCAGAACCAAGTTTGTTAAGTGCTGAAACGCTGTTTTCTGACATTTCAGGCTCTAACTTCAAAAATCATGCAAAACACTTCTAACACCTTCAGATATGTTTCTCTGTGTTGCAAAATAGGTTTTATTCATGCACAGACTGCAATTTTAATTTCTGACCGAGTTTCAGCTTGCGTTGCCAGAACCAAGTTTGTTATGTGCTGAAACGCTGTTTTCTGACATTTCAGGCTCTAACTTCAAAAATCATGCAAAACACTTCTAACACCTTCAGATATGTTTCTCTGTGTTGCAAAATAGGTTTTATTCATGCACACACTGCAATTTTAATTTTGGACCGAGTTTCAGCTTGCATTGTCTGAACCAAGTTTGTTATGTGCTGAAAGGCCTTTTTCTGACATTTCAGGCTCTAACTTCAAAAATCATGCAAAACACTTCTAACACCTTCAGATATGTTTCTCTGTGTTGCAAAATAGGTTTTATTCATGCACACACTGCAATTTTAATTTTGGACCAAGTTTCAGCTTGCATTGCCTGAACCAAGTTTGTTATGTGCTGAAACGCCGTTTTCTGACATTTCAGGCTCCAACTTCAAAAATCATGCAAAACACTTCTAACACCTTCAGATATGTTTCTCTGTGTTGCAAAATAGGTTTTATTCATGCACAGACTGCAATTTTAATTTCTGACCGAGTTTCAGCTTGCATTGCCAGAACCAAGTTTGTTATGTGCTGAAACGCTGTTTTCTGACATTTCAGGCTCTAACTTCAAAAATCATGCAAAACACTTCTAACAGCTTCAGATATGTTTCTCTGTGTTGCAAAATAGGTTTTATTCATGCACAGACTGCAATTTTGATTTTGGAAAGAGTTTCAGCTTGCATTGCCAGAACCAAGTTTGTTAAGTGCTGAAACGCTGTTTTCTGACATTTCAGGCTCTAACTTCAAAAATCATGCAAAACACTTCTAACACCTTCAGATATGTTTCTCTGTGTTGCAAAATAGGTTTTATTCATGCACAGACTGCAATTTTAATTTCTGACCGAGTTTCAGCTTGCGTTGCCAGAACCAAGTTTGTTATGTGCTGAAACGCTGTTTTCTGACATTTCAGGCTCTAACTTCAAAAATCATGCAAAACACTTCTAACACCTTCAGATATGTTTCTCTGTGTTGCAAAATAGGTTTTATTCATGCACACACTGCAATTTTAATTTTGGACCGAGTTTCAGCTTGCATTGCCTGAACCAAGTTTGTTATGTGCTGAAACGCCGTTTTCTGACATTTCAGGCTCCAACTTCAAAAATCATGCAAAACACTTCTAACACCTTCAGATATGTTTCTCTGTGTTGCAAAATAGGTTTTATTCATGCACAGACTGCAATTTCAATTTCTGACCGAGTTTCAGCTTGCATTGCCAGAACCAAGTTTGTTATGTGCTGAAACGCTGTTTTCTGACATTTCAGGCTCTAACTTCAAAAATCATGCAAAACACTTCTAACACCTTCAGATATGTTTCTCTGTGTTGCAAAATAGGTTTTATTCATGCACAGACTGCAATTTTAATTTTGGACCGAGTTTCAGCTTGCATTGCCTGAACCAAGTTTGTTCTGCGCTGAAAGGCTGTTTTCTGACATTTCAGACTCTAACTTAAAAAATCATGCAAAACACTTCTAACACCTTCAGATATGTTTCTGTGTGTTGAAAAATACGTTTCATTCATGCACAGACTGCAATTTTAATTTTGGACCGAGTTTCAGCTTGCATTGCCTGAACCAAGTTTGTTATGTGCTGAAACGCCGTTTTCTGACATTTCAGGCTCCAACTTCAAAAATCATGCAAAACACTTCTAACACCTTCAGATATGTTTCTCTGTGTTGCAAAATAGGTTTTATTCATGCACAGACTGCAATTTCAATTTCTGACCGAGTTTCAGCTTGCATTGCCAGAACCAAGTTTGTTATGTGCTGAAACGCTGTTTTCTGACATTTCAGGCTCTAACTTCAAAAATCATGCAAAACACTTCTAACACCTTCAGATATGTTTCTCTGTGTTGCAAAATAGGTTTTATTCATGCACAGACTGCAATTTTAATTTTGGACCGAGTTTCAGCTTGCATTGCCTGAACCAAGTTTGTTCTGCGCTGAAAGGCTGTTTTCTGACATTTCAGACTCTAACTTAAAAAATCATGCAAAACACTTCTAACACCTTCAGATATGTTTCTGTGTGTTGAAAAATACGTTTCATTCATGCACAGACTGCAATTTTAATTTTGGACCGAGTTTCAGCTTGCATTGCCTGAACCAAGTTTGTTATGTGCTGAAAAGCCGTTTTCTGACATTTCAGGCTCTAACTTCAAAAATCATGCAAAACACTTCTAACACCTTCAGATATGTTTCTCTGTGTTGCAAAATAGGTTTTATTCATGCACAGACTGCAATTTTTATTTTGGACCGAGTTTCAGCTTGCATTGCCAGAACCAAGTTTGTTATGTGCTGAAACGCTGTTTTCTGACATTTCAGGCTCTAACTTCAAAAATCATGCAAAACACTTCTAACACCTTCAGATATGTTTCTCTGTGTTGCAAAATAGGTTTTATTCATGCACACACTGCAATTTTAATTTTGGACCGAGTTTCAGCTTGCATTGCCTGAACCAAGTTTGTTATGTGCTGAAACGCCGTTTTCTGACATTTCAGGCTCCAACTTCAAAAATCATGCAAAACACTTCTAACACCTTCAGATATGTTTCTCTGTGTTGCAAAATAGGTTTTATTCATGCACAGACTGCAATTTTAATTTCTGACCGAGTTTCAGCTTGCATTGCCAGAACCAAGTTTGTTATGTGCTGAAACGCTGTTTTCTGACATTTCAGGCTCTAACTTCAAAAATCATGCAAAACACTTCTAACACCTTCAGATATGTTTCTCTGTGTTGCAAAATAGGTTTTATTCATGCACACACTGCAATTTTAATTTTGGACCGAGTTTCAGCTTGCATTGCCTGAACCAAGTTTGTTATGTGCTGAAACGCCGTTTTCTGACATTTCAGGCTCCAACTTCAAAAATCATGCAAAACACTTCTAACACCTTCAGATATGTTTCTCTGTGTTGCAAAATAGGTTTTATTCATGCACAGACTGCAATTTTAATTTTGGGCCGAGTTTCAGCTTGCATTGCCTGAACCAAGTTTGTTATGTGCTGAAACGCCGTTTTCTGACATTTCAGGCTCTAACTTCAAAAATCATGCAAAACACTTCTAACACCTTCAGATATGTTTCTCTGTGTTGCAAAATAGGTTTTATTCATGCACAGACTGCAATTTTTATTTTGGACCGAGTTTCAGCTTGCATTGCCAGAACCAAGTTTGTTATGTGCTGAAACGCTGTTTTCTGACATTTCAGGCTCTAACTTCAAAAATCATGCAAAACACTTCTAACACCTTCAGATATGTTTCTCTGTGTTGCAAAATAGGTTTTATTCATGCACACACTGCAATTTTAATTTTGGGCCGAGTTTCAGCTTGCATTGCCTGAACCAAGTTTGTTATGTGCTGAAACGCCGTTTTCTGACATTTCAGGCTCTAACTTCAAAAATCATGCAAAACACTTCTAACACCTTCAGATATGTTTCTCTGTGTTGCAAAATAGGTTTTATTCATGCACAGACTGCAATTTTAATTTCTGACCGAGTTTCAGCTTGCATTGCCAGAACCAAGTTTGTTATGTGCTGAAACGCTGTTTTCTGACATTTCAGGCTCTAACTTCAAAAATCATGCAAAACACTTCTAACACCTTCAGATATGTTTCTCTGTGTTGCAAAATAGGTTTTATTCATGCACAGACTGCAATTTTTATTTTGGACCGATTTTCAGCTTGCATTGCCAGAACCAAGTTTGTTATGTGCTGAAACGCTGTTTTCTGACATTTCAGGCTCTAACTTCAAAAATCATGCAAAACACTTCTAACACCTTCAGATATGTTTCTCTGTGTTGCAAAATAGGTTTTATTCATGCACACACTGCAATTTTAATTTCGGACCGAGTTTCAGCTTGCATTGCCTGAACCAAGTTTGTTATGTGCTGAAACGCCGTTTTCTGACATTTCAGGCTCCAACTTCAAAAATCATGCAAAACACTTCTAACACCTTCAGATATGTTTCTCTGTGTTGCAAAATAGGTTTTATTCATGCACAGACTGCAATTTTAATTTCTGACCGAGTTTCAGCTTGCATTGCCAGAACCAAGTTTGTTATGTGCTGAAACGCTGTTTTCTGACATTTCAGGCTCTAACTTCAAAAATCATGCAAAACACTTCTAACACCTTCAGATATCTTTCTCTGTGTTGCAAAATAGGCTTTATTCATGCACAGACTGCAATTTTAATTTTGGGCCGAGTTTCAGCTTGCATTGCCTGAACCAAGTTTGTTATGTGCTGAAACGGCGTTTTCTGACATTTCAGGCTCTAACTTCAAAAATCATGCAAAACACTTCTAACACCTTCAGATATGTTTCTCTGTGTTGCAAAATAGGTTTTATTCATGCACAGACTGCAATTTTAATTTTGGGCCGAGTTTCAGCTTGCATTGTCTGAACCAAGTTTGTTATGTGCTGAAAGGCCTTTTTCTGACATTTCAGGCTCTAACTTCAAAAATCATGCAAAACACTTCTAACACCTTCAGATATGTTTCTCTGTGTTGCAAAATAGGTTTTATTCATGCACAGACTGCAATTTTAATTTTGGGCCGAGTTTCAGCTTGCATTGCCTGAACCAATGTGCTGTTATGTGCTGAAACGGCGTTTTATGACATTTCAGGCTCTAACTTCAAAAATCATGCAAAACACTTCTAACACCTTCAGATATGTTTCTCTGTGTTGCAAAATAGGTTTTATTCATGCACAGACTGCAATTTTTATTTTGGACCGAGTTTCAGCTTGCATTGCCAGAACCAAGTTTGTTATGTGCTGAAACGCTGTTTTCTGACATTTCAGGCTCTAACTTCAAAAATCATGCAAAACACTTCTAACACCTTCAGATATGTTTCTCTGTGTTGCAAAATAGGTTTTATTCATGCACAGACTGCAATTTTAATTTCTGACCGAGTTTCAGCTTGCGTTGCCAGAACCAAGTTTGTTATGTGCTGAAACGCTGTATTCTGACATTTCAGGCTCTAACTTCAAAAATCATGCAAAACACTTCTAACACCTTCAGATATGTTTCTCTGTGTTGCAAAATAGGTTTTATTCATGCACACACTGCAATTTTAATTTTGGACCGAGTTTCAGCTTGCATTGCCTGAACCAAGATTGTTATGTGCTGAAACGCCGTTTTCTGACATTTCAGGCTCCAACTTCAAAAATCATGCAAAACACTTCTAACACCTTCAGATATGTTTCTCTGTGTTGCAAAATAGGTTTTATTCATGCACAGACTGCAATTTTAATTTCTGACCGAGTTTCAGCTTGCATTGCCAGAACCAAGTTTGTTATGTGCTGAAACGCTGTTTTCTGACATTTCAGGCTCTAACTTCAAAAATCATGCAAAACACTTCTAACACCTTCAGATATGTTTCTCTGTGTTGCAAAATAGGTTTTATTCATGCACAGACTGCAATTTTAATTTTGGACCGAGTTTCAGCTTGCATTGCCTGAACCAAGTTTGTTCTGCGCTGAAAGGCTGTTTTCTGACATTTCAGACTCAAACTTAAAAAATCATGCAAAACACTTCTAACACCTTCAGATATGTTTCTGTGTGTTGAAAAATACGTTTCATTCATGCACAGACTGCAATTTTAATTTTGGACCGAGTTTCAGCTTGCATTGCCTGAACCAAGTTTGTTATGTGCTGAAAAGCCGTTTTCTGACATTTCAGGCTCTAACTTCAAAAATCATGCAAAACACTTCTAACACCTTCAGATATGTTTCTCTGTGTTGCAAAATAGGTTTTATTCATGCACAGACTGCAATTTTTATTTTGGACCGAGTTTCAGCTTGCATTGCCAGAACCAAGTTTGTTATGTGCTGAAACGCTGTTTTCTGACATTTCAGGCTCTAACTTCAAAAATCATGCAAAACACTTCTAACACCTTCAGATATGTTTCTCTGTGTTGCAAAATAGGTTTTATTCATGCACACACTGCAATTTTAATTTTGGACCGAGTTTCAGCTTGCATTGCCTGAACCAAGTTTGTTATGTGCTGAAACGCCGTTTTCTGACATTTCAGGCTCCAACTTCAAAAATCATGCAAAACACTTCTAACACCTTCAGATATGTTTCTCTGTGTTGCAAAATAGGTTTTATTCATGCACAGACTGCAATTTTAATTTCTGACCGAGTTTCAGCTTGCATTGCCAGAACCAAGTTTGTTATGTGCTGAAACGCTGTTTTCTGACATTTCAGGCTCTAACTTCAAAAATCATGCAAAACACTTCTAACAGCTTCAGATATGTTTCTCTGTGTTGCAAAATAGGTTTTATTCATGCACAGACTGCAATTTTGATTTTGGAAAGAGTTTCAGCTTGCATTGCCAGAACCAAGTTTGTTAAGTGCTGAAACGCTGTTTTCTGACATTTCAGGCTCTAACTTCAAAAATCATGCAAAACACTTCTAACACCTTCAGATATGTTTCTCTGTGTTGCAAAATAGGTTTTATTCATGCACAGACTGCAATTTTAATTTCTGACCGAGTTTCAGCTTGCGTTGCCAGAACCAAGTTTGTTATGTGCTGAAACGCTGTTTTCTGACATTTCAGGCTCTAACTTCAAAAATCATGCAAAACACTTCTAACACCTTCAGATATGTTTCTCTGTGTTGCAAAATAGGTTTTATTCATGCACACACTGCAATTTTAATTTTGGACCGAGTTTCAGCTTGCATTGCCTGAACCAAGTTTGTTATGTGCTGAAACGCCGTTTTCTGACATTTCAGGCTCCAACTTCAAAAATCATGCAAAACACTTCTAACACCTTCAGATATGTTTCTCTGTGTTGCAAAATAGGTTTTATTCATGCACAGACTGCAATTTCAATTTCTGACCGAGTTTCAGCTTGCATTGCCAGAACCAAGTTTGTTATGTGCTGAAACGCTGTTTTCTGACATTTCAGGCTCTAACTTCAAAAATCATGCAAAACACTTCTAACACCTTCAGATATGTTTCTCTGTGTTGCAAAATAGGTTTTATTCATGCACAGACTGCAATTTTAATTTTGGACCGAGTTTCAGCTTGCATTGCCTGAACCAAGTTTGTTCTGCGCTGAAAGGCTGTTTTCTGACATTTCAGACTCTAACTTAAAAAATCATGCAAAACACTTCTAACACCTTCAGATATGTTTCTGTGTGTTGAAAAATACGTTTCATTCATGCACAGACTGCAATTTTAATTTTGGACCGAGTTTCAGCTTGCATTGCCTGAACCAAGTTTGTTATGTGCTGAAACGCCGTTTTCTGACATTTCAGGCTCCAACTTCAAAAATCATGCAAAACACTTCTAACACCTTCAGATATGTTTCTCTGTGTTGCAAAATAGGTTTTATTCATGCACAGACTGCAATTTCAATTTCTGACCGAGTTTCAGCTTGCATTGCCAGAACCAAGTTTGTTATGTGCTGAAACGCTGTTTTCTGACATTTCAGGCTCTAACTTCAAAAATCATGCAAAACACTTCTAACACCTTCAGATATGTTTCTCTGTGTTGCAAAATAGGTTTTATTCATGCACAGACTGCAATTTTAATTTTGGACCGAGTTTCAGCTTGCATTGCCTGAACCAAGTTTGTTCTGCGCTGAAAGGCTGTTTTCTGACATTTCAGACTCTAACTTAAAAAATCATGCAAAACACTTCTAACACCTTCAGATATGTTTCTGTGTGTTGAAAAATACGTTTCATTCATGCACAGACTGCAATTTTAATTTTGGACCGAGTTTCAGCTTGCATTGCCTGAACCAAGTTTGTTATGTGCTGAAAAGCCGTTTTCTGACATTTCAGGCTCTAACTTCAAAAATCATGCAAAACACTTCTAACACCTTCAGATATGTTTCTCTGTGTTGCAAAATAGGTTTTATTCATGCACAGACTGCAATTTTTATTTTGGACCGAGTTTCAGCTTGCATTGCCAGAACCAAGTTTGTTATGTGCTGAAACGCTGTTTTCTGACATTTCAGGCTCTAACTTCAAAAATCATGCAAAACACTTCTAACACCTTCAGATATGTTTCTCTGTGTTGCAAAATAGGTTTTATTCATGCACACACTGCAATTTTAATTTTGGACCGAGTTTCAGCTTGCATTGCCTGAACCAAGTTTGTTATGTGCTGAAACGCCGTTTTCTGACATTTCAGGCTCCAACTTCAAAAATCATGCAAAACACTTCTAACACCTTCAGATATGTTTCTCTGTGTTGCAAAATAGGTTTTATTCATGCACAGACTGCAATTTTAATTTCTGACCGAGTTTCAGCTTGCATTGCCAGAACCAAGTTTGTTATGTGCTGAAACGCTGTTTTCTGACATTTCAGGCTCTAACTTCAAAAATCATGCAAAACACTTCTAACACCTTCAGATATGTTTCTCTGTGTTGCAAAATAGGTTTTATTCATGCACACACTGCAATTTTAATTTTGGACCGAGTTTCAGCTTGCATTGCCTGAACCAAGTTTGTTATGTGCTGAAACGCCGTTTTCTGACATTTCAGGCTCCAACTTCAAAAATCATGCAAAACACTTCTAACACCTTCAGATATGTTTCTCTGTGTTGCAAAATAGGTTTTATTCATGCACAGACTGCAATTTTAATTTTGGGCCGAGTTTCAGCTTGCATTGCCTGAACCAAGTTTGTTATGTGCTGAAACGCCGTTTTCTGACATTTCAGGCTCTAACTTCAAAAATCATGCAAAACACTTCTAACACCTTCAGATATGTTTCTCTGTGTTGCAAAATAGGTTTTATTCATGCACAGACTGCAATTTTTATTTTGGACCGAGTTTCAGCTTGCATTGCCAGAACGAAGTTTGTTATGTGCTGAAACGCTGTTTTCTGACATTTCAGGCTCTAACTTCAAAAATCATGCAAAACACTTCTAACACCTTCAGATATGTTTCTCTGTGTTGCAAAATAGGTTTTATTCATGCACAGACTGCAATTTTAATTTTGGGCCGAGTTTCAGCTTGCATTGTCTGAACCAAGTTTGTTATGTGCTGAAAGGCCTTTTTCTGACATTTCAGGCTCTAACTTCAAAAATCATGCAAAACACTTCTAACACCTTCAGATATGTTTCTCTGTGTTGCAAAATAGGTTTTATTCATGCACACACTGCAATTTTAATTTTGGACCGAGTTTCAGCTTGCATTGCCTGAACCAAGTTTGTTATGTGCTGAAACGCCGTTTTCTGACATTTCAGGCTCCAACTTCAAAAATCATGCAAAACACTTCTAACACCTTCAGATATGTTTCTCTGTGTTGCAAAATAGGTTTTATTCATGCACAGACTGCAATTTTAATTTCTGACCGAGTTTCAGCTTGCATTGCCAGAACCAAGTTTGTTATGTGCTGAAACGCTGTTTTCTGACATTTCAGGCTCTAACTTCAAAAATCATGCAAAACACTTCTAACAGCTTCAGATATGTTTCTCTGTGTTGCAAAATAGGTTTTATTCATGCACAGACTGCAATTTTGATTTTGGAAAGAGTTTCAGCTTGCATTGCCAGAACCAAGTTTGTTAAGTGCTGAAACGCTGTTTTCTGACATTTCAGGCTCTAACTTCAAAAATCATGCAAAACACTTCTAACACCTTCAGATATGTTTCTCTGTGTTGCAAAATAGGTTTTATTCATGCACAGACTGCAATTTTAATTTCTGACCGAGTTTCAGCTTGCGTTGCCAGAACCAAGTTTGTTATGTGCTGAAACGCTGTTTTCTGACATTTCAGGCTCTAACTTCAAAAATCATGCAAAACACTTCTAACACCTTCAGATATGTTTCTCTGTGTTGCAAAATAGGTTTTATTCATGCACACACTGCAATTTTAATTTTGGACCGAGTTTCAGCTTGCATTGTCTGAACCAAGTTTGTTATGTGCTGAAAGGCCTTTTTCTGACATTTCAGGCTCTAACTTCAAAAATCATGCAAAACACTTCTAACACCTTCAGATATGTTTCTCTGTGTTGCAAAATAGGTTTTATTCATGCACACACTGCAATTTTAATTTTGGACCGAGTTTCAGCTTGCATTGCCTGAACCAAGTTTGTTATGTGCTGAAACGCCGTTTTCTGACATTTCAGGCTCCAACTTCAAAAATCATGCAAAACACTTCTAACACCTTCAGATATGTTTCTCTGTGTTGCAAAATAGGTTTTATTCATGCACAGACTGCAATTTTAATTTCTGACCGAGTTTCAGCTTGCATTGCCAGAACCAAGTTTGTTATGTGCTGAAACGCTGTTTTCTGACATTTCAGGCTCTAACTTCAAAAATCATGCAAAACACTTCTAACAGCTTCAGATATGTTTCTCTGTGTTGCAAAATAGGTTTTATTCATGCACAGACTGCAATTTTGATTTTGGAAAGAGTTTCAGCTTGCATTGCCAGAACCAAGTTTGTTAAGTGCTGAAACGCTGTTTTCTGACATTTCAGGCTCTAACTTCAAAAATCATGCAAAACACTTCTAACACCTTCAGATATGTTTCTCTGTGTTGCAAAATAGGTTTTATTCATGCACAGACTGCAATTTTAATTTCTGACCGAGTTTCAGCTTGCGTTGCCAGAACCAAGTTTGTTATGTGCTGAAACGCTGTTTTCTGACATTTCAGGCTCTAACTTCAAAAATCATGCAAAACACTTCTAACACCTTCAGATATGTTTCTCTGTGTTGCAAAATAGGTTTTATTCATGCACACACTGCAATTTTAATTTTGGACCGAGTTTCAGCTTGCATTGCCTGAACCAAGTTTGTTATGTGCTGAAACGCCGTTTTCTGACATTTCAGGCTCCAACTTCAAAAATCATGCAAAACACTTCTAACACCTTCAGATATGTTTCTCTGTGTTGCAAAATAGGTTTTATTCATGCACAGACTGCAATTTCAATTTCTGACCGAGTTTCAGCTTGCATTGCCAGAACCAAGTTTGTTATGTGCTGAAACGCTGTTTTCTGACATTTCAGGCTCTAACTTCAAAAATCATGCAAAACACTTCTAACACCTTCAGATATGTTTCTCTGTGTTGCAAAATAGGTTTTATTCATGCACAGACTGCAATTTTAATTTTGGACCGAGTTTCAGCTTGCATTGCCTGAACCAAGTTTGTTCTGCGCTGAAAGGCTGTTTTCTGACATTTCAGACTCTAACTTAAAAAATCATGCAAAACACTTCTAACACCTTCAGATATGTTTCTGTGTGTTGAAAAATACGTTTCATTCATGCACAGACTGCAATTTTAATTTTGGACCGAGTTTCAGCTTGCATTGCCTGAACCAAGTTTGTTATGTGCTGAAACGCCGTTTTCTGACATTTCAGGCTCCAACTTCAAAAATCATGCAAAACACTTCTAACACCTTCAGATATGTTTCTCTGTGTTGCAAAATAGGTTTTATTCATGCACAGACTGCAATTTCAATTTCTGACCGAGTTTCAGCTTGCATTGCCAGAACCAAGTTTGTTATGTGCTGAAACGCTGTTTTCTGACATTTCAGGCTCTAACTTCAAAAATCATGCAAAACACTTCTAACACCTTCAGATATGTTTCTCTGTGTTGCAAAATAGGTTTTATTCATGCACAGACTGCAATTTTAATTTTGGACCGAGTTTCAGCTTGCATTGCCTGAACCAAGTTTGTTCTGCGCTGAAAGGCTGTTTTCTGACATTTCAGACTCTAACTTAAAAAATCATGCAAAACACTTCTAACACCTTCAGATATGTTTCTGTGTGTTGAAAAATACGTTTCATTCATGCACAGACTGCAATTTTAATTTTGGACCGAGTTTCAGCTTGCATTGCCTGAACCAAGTTTGTTATGTGCTGAAAAGCCGTTTTCTGACATTTCAGGCTCTAACTTCAAAAATCATGCAAAACACTTCTAACACCTTCAGATATGTTTCTCTGTGTTGCAAAATAGGTTTTATTCATGCACAGACTGCAATTTTTATTTTGGACCGAGTTTCAGCTTGCATTGCCAGAACCAAGTTTGTTATGTGCTGAAACGCTGTTTTCTGACATTTCAGGCTCTAACTTCAAAAATCATGCAAAACACTTCTAACACCTTCAGATATGTTTCTCTGTGTTGCAAAATAGGTTTTATTCATGCACACACTGCAATTTTAATTTTGGACCGAGTTTCAGCTTGCATTGCCTGAACCAAGTTTGTTATGTGCTGAAACGCCGTTTTCTGACATTTCAGGCTCCAACTTCAAAAATCATGCAAAACACTTCTAACACCTTCAGATATGTTTCTCTGTGTTGCAAAATAGGTTTTATTCATGCACAGACTGCAATTTTAATTTCTGACCGAGTTTCAGCTTGCATTGCCAGAACCAAGTTTGTTATGTGCTGAAACGCTGTTTTCTGACATTTCAGGCTCTAACTTCAAAAATCATGCAAAACACTTCTAACACCTTCAGATATGTTTCTCTGTGTTGCAAAATAGGTTTTATTCATGCACACACTGCAATTTTAATTTTGGACCGAGTTTCAGCTTGCATTGCCTGAACCAAGTTTGTTATGTGCTGAAACGCCGTTTTCTGACATTTCAGGCTCCAACTTCAAAAATCATGCAAAACACTTCTAACACCTTCAGATATGTTTCTCTGTGTTGCAAAATAGGTTTTATTCATGCACAGACTGCAATTTTAATTTTGGGCCGAGTTTCAGCTTGCATTGCCTGAACCAAGTTTGTTATGTGCTGAAACGCCGTTTTCTGACATTTCAGGCTCTAACTTCAAAAATCATGCAAAACACTTCTAACACCTTCAGATATGTTTCTCTGTGTTGCAAAATAGGTTTTATTCATGCACAGACTGCAATTTTAATTTCTGACCGAGTTTCAGCTTGCATTGCCAGAACCAAGTTTGTTATGTGCTGAAACGCTGTTTTCTGACATTTCAGGCTCTAACTTCAAAAATCATGCAAAACACTTCTAACAGCTTCAGATATGTTTCTCTGTGTTGCAAAATAGGTTTTATTCATGCACAGACTGCAATTTTGATTTTGGAAAGAGTTTCAGCTTGCATTGCCAGAACCAAGTTTGTTAAGTGCTGAAACGCTGTTTTCTGACATTTCAGGCTCTAACTTCAAAAATCATGCAAAACACTTCTAACACCTTCAGATATGTTTCTCTGTGTTGCAAAATAGGTTTTATTCATGCACAGACTGCAATTTTAATTTCTGACCGAGTTTCAGCTTGCGTTGCCAGAACCAAGTTTGTTATGTGCTGAAACGCTGTTTTCTGACATTTCAGGCTCTAACTTCAAAAATCATGCAAAACACTTCTAACACCTTCAGATATGTTTCTCTGTGTTGCAAAATAGGTTTTATTCATGCACACACTGCAATTTTAATTTTGGACCGAGTTTCAGCTTGCATTGCCTGAACCAAGTTTGTTATGTGCTGAAACGCCGTTTTCTGACATTTCAGGCTCCAACTTCAAAAATCATGCAAAACACTTCTAACACCTTCAGATATGTTTCTCTGTGTTGCAAAATAGGTTTTATTCATGCACAGACTGCAATTTCAATTTCTGACCGAGTTTCAGCTTGCATTGCCAGAACCAAGTTTGTTATGTGCTGAAACGCTGTTTTCTGACATTTCAGGCTCTAACTTCAAAAATCATGCAAAACACTTCTAACACCTTCAGATATGTTTCTCTGTGTTGCAAAATAGGTTTTATTCATGCACAGACTGCAATTTTAATTTTGGACCGAGTTTCAGCTTGCATTGCCTGAACCAAGTTTGTTCTGCGCTGAAAGGCTGTTTTCTGACATTTCAGACTCTAACTTAAAAAATCATGCAAAACACTTCTAACACCTTCAGATATGTTTCTGTGTGTTGAAAAATACGTTTCATTCATGCACAGACTGCAATTTTAATTTTGGACCGAGTTTCAGCTTGCATTGCCTGAACCAAGTTTGTTATGTGCTGAAAAGCCGTTTTCTGACATTTCAGGCTCTAACTTCAAAAATCATGCAAAACACTTCTAACACCTTCAGATATGTTTCTCTGTGTTGCAAAATAGGTTTTATTCATGCACAGACTGCAATTTTTATTTTGGACCGAGTTTCAGCTTGCATTGCCAGAACCAAGTTTGTTATGTGCTGAAACGCTGTTTTCTGACATTTCAGGCTCTAACTTCAAAAATCATGCAAAACACTTCTAACACCTTCAGATATGTTTCTCTGTGTTGCAAAATAGGTTTTATTCATGCACACACTGCAATTTTAATTTTGGACCGAGTTTCAGCTTGCATTGCCTGAACCAAGTTTGTTATGTGCTGAAACGCCGTTTTCTGACATTTCAGGCTCCAACTTCAAAAATCATGCAAAACACTTCTAACACCTTCAGATATGTTTCTCTGTGTTGCAAAATAGGTTTTATTCATGCACAGACTGCAATTTTAATTTCTGACCGAGTTTCAGCTTGCATTGCCAGAACCAAGTTTGTTATGTGCTGAAACGCTGTTTTCTGACATTTCAGGCTCTAACTTCAAAAATCATGCAAAACACTTCTAACACCTTCAGATATGTTTCTCTGTGTTGCAAAATAGGTTTTATTCATGCACACACTGCAATTTTAATTTTGGACCGAGTTTCAGCTTGCATTGCCTGAACCAAGTTTGTTATGTGCTGAAACGCCGTTTTCTGACATTTCAGGCTCCAACTTCAAAAATCATGCAAAACACTTCTAACACCTTCAGATATGTTTCTCTGTGTTGCAAAATAGGTTTTATTCATGCACAGACTGCAATTTTAATTTTGGGCCGAGTTTCAGCTTGCATTGCCTGAACCAAGTTTGTTATGTGCTGAAACGCCGTTTTCTGACATTTCAGGCTCTAACTTCAAAAATCATGCAAAACACTTCTAACACCTTCAGATATGTTTCTCTGTGTTGCAAAATAGGTTTTATTCATGCACAGACTGCAATTTTTATTTTGGACCGAGTTTCAGCTTGCATTGCCAGAACCAAGTTTGTTATGTGCTGAAACGCTGTTTTCTGACATTTCAGGCTCTAACTTCAAAAATCATGCAAAACACTTCTAACACCTTCAGATATGTTTCTCTGTGTTGCAAAATAGGTTTTATTCATGCACACACTGCAATTTTAATTTTGGACCGAGTTTCAGCTTGCATTGACTGAACCAAGTTTGTTATGTGCTGAAACGCCGTTTTCTGACATTTCAGGCTCCAACTTCAAAAATCATGCAAAACACTTCTAACACCTTCAGATATGTTTCTCTGTGTTGCAAAATAGGTTTTATTCATGCACAGACTGCAATTTTAATTTTGGGCCGAGTTTCAGCTTGCATTGCCTGAACCAAGTTTGTTATGTGCTGAAACGCCGTTTTCTGACATTTCAGGCTCTAACTTCAAAAATCATGCAAAACACTTCTAACACCTTCAGATATGTTTCTCTGTGTTGCAAAATAGGTTTTATTCATGCACAGACTGCAATTTTAATTTCTGACCGAGTTTCAGCTTGCATTGCCAGAACCAAGTTTGTTATGTGCTGAAACGCTGTTTTCTGACATTTCAGGCTCTAACTTCAAAAATCATGCAAAACACTTCTAACACCTTCAGATATGTTTCTCTGTGTTGCAAAATAGGTTTTATTCATGCACAGACTGCAATTTTTATTTTGGACCGATTTTCAGCTTGCATTGCCAGAACCAAGTTTGTTATGTGCTGAAACGCTGTTTTCTGACATTTCAGGCTCTAACTTCAAAAATCATGCAAAACACTTCTAACACCTTCAGATATGTTTCTCTGTGTTGCAAAATAGGTTTTATTCATGCACACACTGCAATTTTAATTTCGGACCGAGTTTCAGCTTGCATTGCCTGAACCAAGTTTGTTATGTGCTGAAACGCCGTTTTCTGACATTTCAGGCTCCAACTTCAAAAATCATGCAAAACACTTCTAACACCTTCAGATATGTTTCTCTGTGTTGCAAAATAGGTTTTATTCATGCACAGACTGCAATTTTAATTTCTGACCGAGTTTCAGCTTGCATTGCCAGAACCAAGTTTGTTATGTGCTGAAACGCTGTTTTCTGACATTTCAGGCTCTAACTTCAAAAATCATGCAAAACACTTCTAACACCTTCAGATATCTTTCTCTGTGTTGCAAAATAGGCTTTATTCATGCACAGACTGCAATTTTAATTTTGGGCCGAGTTTCAGCTTGCATTGCCTGAACCAAGTTTGTTATGTGCTGAAACGGCGTTTTCTGACATTTCAGGCTCTAACTTCAAAAATCATGCAAAACACTTCTAACACCTTCAGATATGTTTCTCTGTGTTGCAAAATAGGTTTTATTCATGCACAGACTGCAATTTTAATTTTGGGCCGAGTTTCAGCTTGCATTGTCTGAACCAAGTTTGTTATGTGCTGAAAGGCCTTTTTCTGACATTTCAGGCTCTAACTTCAAAAATCATGCAAAACACTTCTAACACCTTCAGATATGTTTCTCTGTGTTGCAAAATAGGTTTTATTCATGCACAGACTGCAATTTTAATTTTGGGCCGAGTTTCAGCTTGCATTGCCTGAACCAATGTGCTGTTATGTGCTGAAACGGCGTTTTATGACATTTCAGGCTCTAACTTCAAAAATCATGCAAAACACTTCTAACACCTTCAGATATGTTTCTCTGTGTTGCAAAATAGGTTTTATTCATGCACAGACTGCAATTTTTATTTTGGACCGAGTTTCAGCTTGCATTGCCAGAACCAAGTTTGTTATGTGCTGAAACGCTGTTTTCTGACATTTCAGGCTCTAACTTCAAAAATCATGCAAAACACTTCTAACACCTTCAGATATGTTTCTCTGTGTTGCAAAATAGGTTTTATTCATGCACAGACTGCAATTTTAATTTCTGACCGAGTTTCAGCTTGCGTTGCCAGAACCAAGTTTGTTATGTGCTGAAACGCTGTATTCTGACATTTCAGGCTCTAACTTCAAAAATCATGCAAAACACTTCTAACACCTTCAGATATGTTTCTCTGTGTTGCAAAATAGGTTTTATTCATGCACACACTGCAATTTTAATTTTGGACCGAGTTTCAGCTTGCATTGCCTGAACCAAGATTGTTATGTGCTGAAACGCCGTTTTCTGACATTTCAGGCTCCAACTTCAAAAATCATGCAAAACACTTCTAACACCTTCAGATATGTTTCTCTGTGTTGCAAAATAGGTTTTATTCATGCACAGACTGCAATTTTAATTTCTGACCGAGTTTCAGCTTGCATTGCCAGAACCAAGTTTGTTATGTGCTGAAACGCTGTTTTCTGACATTTCAGGCTCTAACTTCAAAAATCATGCAAAACACTTCTAACACCTTCAGATATGTTTCTCTGTGTTGCAAAATAGGTTTTATTCATGCACAGACTGCAATTTTAATTTTGGACCGAGTTTCAGCTTGCATTGCCTGAACCAAGTTTGTTCTGCGCTGAAAGGCTGTTTTCTGACATTTCAGACTCAAACTTAAAAAATCATGCAAAACACTTCTAACACCTTCAGATATGTTTCTGTGTGTTGAAAAATACGTTTCATTCATGCACAGACTGCAATTTTAATTTTGGACCGAGTTTCAGCTTGCATTGCCTGAACCAAGTTTGTTATGTGCTGAAAAGCCGTTTTCTGACATTTCAGGCTCTAACTTCAAAAATCATGCAAAACACTTCTAACACCTTCAGATATGTTTCTCTGTGTTGCAAAATAGGTTTTATTCATGCACAGACTGCAATTTTTATTTTGGACCGAGTTTCAGCTTGCATTGCCAGAACCAAGTTTGTTATGTGCTGAAACGCTGTTTTCTGACATTTCAGGCTCTAACTTCAAAAATCATGCAAAACACTTCTAACACCTTCAGATATGTTTCTCTGTGTTGCAAAATAGGTTTTATTCATGCACACACTGCAATTTTAATTTTGGACCGAGTTTCAGCTTGCATTGCCTGAACCAAGTTTGTTATGTGCTGAAACGCCGTTTTCTGACATTTCAGGCTCCAACTTCAAAAATCATGCAAAACACTTCTAACACCTTCAGATATGTTTCTCTGTGTTGCAAAATAGGTTTTATTCATGCACAGACTGCAATTTTAATTTCTGACCGAGTTTCAGCTTGCATTGCCAGAACCAAGTTTGTTATGTGCTGAAAAGCTGTTTTCTGACATTTCAGGCTCTAACTTCAAAAATCATGCAAAACACTTCTAACACCTTCAGATATGTTTCTCTGTGTTGCAAAATAGGTTTTATTCATGCACACACTGCAATTTTAATTTTGGACCGAGTTTCAGCTTGCATTGCCTGAACCAAGTTTGTTATGTGCTGAAACGCCGTTTTCTGACATTTCAGGCTCCAACTTCAAAAATCATGCAAAACACTTCTAACACCTTCAGATATGTTTCTCTGTTTTGCAAAATAGGTTTTATTCATGCACAGACTGCAATTTTAATTTTGGGCCGAGTTTCAGCTTGCATTGTCTGAACCAAGTTTGTTATGTGCTGAAAGGCCTTTTTCTGACATTTCAGGCTCTAACTTCAAAAATCATGCAAAACACTTCTAACACCTTCAGATATGTTTCTCTGTGTTGCAAAATAGGTTTTATTCATGCACAGACTGCAATTTTAATTTCTGACCGAGTTTCAGCTTGCGTTGCCAGAACCAAGTTTGTTATGTGCTGAAACGCTGTTTTCTGACATTTCAGGCTCTAACTTCAAAAATCATGCAAAACACTTCTAACACCTTCAGATATGTTTCTCTGTGTTGCAAAATAGGTTTTATTCATGCACACACTGCAATTTTAATTTTGGACCGAGTTTCAGCTTGCATTGCCTGAACCAAGTTTGTTATGTGCTGAGAAACGCCGTTTTCTGACATTTCAGGCTCCAACTTCAAAATTCATGCAAAACACTTCTAACACCTTCAGATATGTTTCTCTGTGTTGCAAAATAGGTTTTATTCATGCACAGACTGCAATTTTAATTTCTGACCGAGTTTCAGCTTGCATTGCCAGAACCAAGTTTGTTATGTGCTGAAACGCTGTTTTCTGACATTTCAGGCTCTAACTTCAAAAATCATGCAAAACACTTCTAACACCTTCAGATATGTTTCTCTGTGTTGCAAAATAGGTTTTATTCATGCACAGACTGCAATTTTAATTTTGGACCGAGTTTCAGCTTGCATTGCCTGAACCAAGTTTGTTCTGCGCTGAAAGGCTGTTTTCTGACATTTCAGACTCAAACTTAAAAAATCATGCAAAACACTTCTAACACCTTCAGATATGTTTCTGTGTGTTGAAAAATACGTTTCATTCATGCACAGACTGCAATTTTAATTTTGGACCGAGTTTCAGCTTGCATTGCCTGAACCAAGTTTGTTATGTGCTGAAAAGCCGTTTTCTGACATTTCAGGCTCTAACTTCAAAAATCATGCAAAACACTTCTAACACCTTCAGATATGTTTCTCTGTGTTGCAAAATAGGTTTTATTCATGCACAGACTGCAATTTTTATTTTGGACCGAGTTTCAGCTTGCATTGCCAGAACCAAGTTTGTTATGTGCTGAAACGCTGTTTTCTGACATTTCAGGCTCTAACTTCAAAAATCATGCAAAACACTTCTAACACCTTCAGATATGTTTCTCTGTGTTGCAAAATAGGTTTTATTCATGCACAGACTGCAATTTTAATTTTGGACCGAGTTTCAGCTTGCATTGCCTGAACCAAGTTTGTTCTGCGCTGAAAGGCTGTTTTCTGACATTTCAGACTCAAACTTAAAAAATCATGCAAAACACTTCTAACACCTTCAGATATGTTTCTGTGTGTTGAAAAATACGTTTCATTCATGCACAGACTGCAATTTTAATTTTGGACCGAGTTTCAGCTTGCATTGCCTGAACCAAGTTTGTTATGTGCTGAAAAGCCGTTTTCTGACATTTCAGGCTCTAACTTCAAAAATCATGCAAAACACTTCTAACACCTTCAGATATGTTTCTCTGTGTTGCAAAATAGGTTTTATTCATGCACAGACTGCAATTTTTATTTTGGACCGAGTTTCAGCTTGCATTGCCAGAACCAAGTTTGTTATGTGCTGAAACGCTGTTTTCTGACATTTCAGGCTCTAACTTCAAAAATCATGCAAAACACTTCTAACACCTTCAGATATGTTTCTCTGTGTTGCAAAATAGGTTTTATTCATGCACACACTGCAATTTTAATTTTGGACCGAGTTTCAGCTTGCATTGCCTGAACCAAGTTTGTTATGTGCTGAAACGCCGTTTTCTGACATTTCAGGCTCCAACTTCAAAAATCATGCAAAACACTTCTAACACCTTCAGATATGTTTCTCTGTGTTGCAAAATAGGTTTTATTCATGCACAGACTGCAATTTTAATTTCTGACCGAGTTTCAGCTTGCATTGCCAGAACCAAGTTTGTTATGTGCTGAAAAGCTGTTTTCTGACATTTCAGGCTCTAACTTCAAAAATCATGCAAAACACTTCTAACACCTTCAGATATGTTTCTCTGTGTTGCAAAATAGGTTTTATTCATGCACACACTGCAATTTTAATTTTGGACCGAGTTTCAGCTTGCATTGCCTGAACCAAGTTTGTTATGTGCTGAAACGCCGTTTTCTGACATTTCAGGCTCCAACTTCAAAAATCATGCAAAACACTTCTAACACCTTCAGATATGTTTCTCTGTTTTGCAAAATAGGTTTTATTCATGCACAGACTGCAATTTTAATTTTGGGCCGAGTTTCAGCTTGCATTGTCTGAACCAAGTTTGTTATGTGCTGAAAGGCCTTTTTCTGACATTTCAGGCTCTAACTTCAAAAATCATGCAAAACACTTCTAACACCTTCAGATATGTTTCTCTGTGTTGCAAAATAGGTTTTATTCATGCACAGACTGCAATTTTAATTTCTGACCGAGTTTCAGCTTGCGTTGCCAGAACCAAGTTTGTTATGTGCTGAAACGCTGTTTTCTGACATTTCAGGCTCTAACTTCAAAAATCATGCAAAACACTTCTAACACCTTCAGATATGTTTCTCTGTGTTGCAAAATAGGTTTTATTCATGCACACACTGCAATTTTAATTTTGGACCGAGTTTCAGCTTGCATTGCCTGAACCAAGTTTGTTATGTGCTGAGAAACGCCGTTTTCTGACATTTCAGGCTCCAACTTCAAAATTCATGCAAAACACTTCTAACACCTTCAGATATGTTTCTCTGTGTTGCAAAATAGGTTTTATTCATGCACAGACTGCAATTTTAATTTCTGACCGAGTTTCAGCTTGCATTGCCAGAACCAAGTTTGTTATGTGCTGAAACGCTGTTTTCTGACATTTCAGGCTCTAACTTCAAAAATCATGCAAAACACTTCTAACACCTTCAGATATGTTTCTCTGTGTTGCAAAATAGGTTTTATTCATGCACAGACTGCAATTTTAATTTTGGACCGAGTTTCAGCTTGCATTGCCTGAACCAAGTTTGTTCTGCGCTGAAAGGCTGTTTTCTGACATTTCAGACTCAAACTTAAAAAATCATGCAAAACACTTCTAACACCTTCAGATATGTTTCTGTGTGTTGAAAAATACGTTTCATTCATGCACAGACTGCAATTTTAATTTTGGACCGAGTTTCAGCTTGCATTGCCTGAACCAAGTTTGTTATGTGCTGAAAAGCCGTTTTCTGACATTTCAGGCTCTAACTTCAAAAATCATGCAAAACACTTCTAACACCTTCAGATATGTTTCTCTGTGTTGCAAAATAGGTTTTATTCATGCACAGACTGCAATTTTTATTTTGGACCGAGTTTCAGCTTGCATTGCCAGAACCAAGTTTGTTATGTGCTGAAACGCTGTTTTCTGACATTTCAGGCTCTAACTTCAAAAATCATGCAAAACACTTCTAACACCTTCAGATATGTTTCTCTGTGTTGCAAAATAGGTTTTATTCATGCACAGACTGCAATTTTAATTTTGGACCGAGTTTCAGCTTGCATTGCCTGAACCAAGTTTGTTCTGCGCTGAAAGGCTGTTTTCTGACATTTCAGACTCAAACTTAAAAAATCATGCAAAACACTTCTAACACCTTCAGATATGTTTCTGTGTGTTGAAAAATACGTTTCATTCATGCACAGACTGCAATTTTAATTTTGGACCGAGTTTCAGCTTGCATTGCCTGAACCAAGTTTGTTATGTGCTGAAAAGCCGTTTTCTGACATTTCAGGCTCTAACTTCAAAAATCATGCAAAACACTTCTAACACCTTCAGATATGTTTCTCTGTGTTGCAAAATAGGTTTTATTCATGCACAGACTGCAATTTTTATTTTGGACCGAGTTTCAGCTTGCATTGCCAGAACCAAGTTTGTTATGTGCTGAAACGCTGTTTTCTGACATTTCAGGCTCTAACTTCAAAAATCATGCAAAACACTTCTAACACCTTCAGATATGTTTCTCTGTGTTGCAAAATAGGTTTTATTCATGCACACACTGCAATTTTAATTTTGGACCGAGTTTCAGCTTGCATTGCCTGAACCAAGTTTGTTATGTGCTGAAACGCCGTTTTCTGACATTTCAGGCTCCAACTTCAAAAATCATGCAAAACACTTCTAACACCTTCAGATATGTTTCTCTGTGTTGCAAAATAGGTTTTATTCATGCACAGACTGCAATTTTAATTTCTGACCGAGTTTCAGCTTGCATTGCCAGAACCAAGTTTGTTATGTGCTGAAAAGCTGTTTTCTGACATTTCAGGCTCTAACTTCAAAAATCATGCAAAACACTTCTAACACCTTCAGATATGTTTCTCTGTGTTGCAAAATAGGTTTTATTCATGCACACACTGCAATTTTAATTTTGGACCGAGTTTCAGCTTGCATTGCCTGAACCAAGTTTGTTATGTGCTGAAACGCCGTTTTCTGACATTTCAGGCTCCAACTTCAAAAATCATGCAAAACACTTCTAACACCTTCAGATATGTTTCTCTGTTTTGCAAAATAGGTTTTATTCATGCACAGACTGCAATTTTAATTTTGGGCCGAGTTTCAGCTTGCATTGTCTGAACCAAGTTTGTTATGTGCTGAAAGGCCTTTTTCTGACATTTCAGGCTCTAACTTCAAAAATCATGCAAAACACTTCTAACACCTTCAGATATGTTTCTCTGTGTTGCAAAATAGGTTTTATTCATGCACAGACTGCAATTTTAATTTCTGACCGAGTTTCAGCTTGCGTTGCCAGAACCAAGTTTGTTATGTGCTGAAACGCTGTTTTCTGACATTTCAGGCTCTAACTTCAAAAATCATGCAAAACACTTCTAACACCTTCAGATATGTTTCTCTGTGTTGCAAAATAGGTTTTATTCATGCACACACTGCAATTTTAATTTTGGACCGAGTTTCAGCTTGCATTGCCTGAACCAAGTTTGTTATGTGCTGAGAAACGCCGTTTTCTGACATTTCAGGCTCCAACTTCAAAATTCATGCAAAACACTTCTAACACCTTCAGATATGTTTCTCTGTGTTGCAAAATAGGTTTTATTCATGCACAGACTGCAATTTTAATTTCTGACCGAGTTTCAGCTTGCATTGCCAGAACCAAGTTTGTTATGTGCTGAAACGCTGTTTTCTGACATTTCAGGCTCTAACTTCAAAAATCATGCAAAACACTTCTAACACCTTCAGATATGTTTCTCTGTGTTGCAAAATAGGTTTTATTCATGCACAGACTGCAATTTTAATTTTGGACCGAGTTTCAGCTTGCATTGCCTGAACCAAGTTTGTTCTGCGCTGAAAGGCTGTTTTCTGACATTTCAGACTCAAACTTAAAAAATCATGCAAAACACTTCTAACACCTTCAGATATGTTTCTGTGTGTTGAAAAATACGTTTCATTCATGCACAGACTGCAATTTTAATTTTGGACCGAGTTTCAGCTTGCATTGCCTGAACCAAGTTTGTTATGTGCTGAAAAGCCGTTTTCTGACATTTCAGGCTCTAACTTCAAAAATCATGCAAAACACTTCTAACACCTTCAGATATGTTTCTCTGTGTTGCAAAATAGGTTTTATTCATGCACAGACTGCAATTTTTATTTTGGACCGAGTTTCAGCTTGCATTGCCAGAACCAAGTTTGTTATGTGCTGAAACGCTGTTTTCTGACATTTCAGGCTCTAACTTCAAAAATCATGCAAAACACTTCTAACACCTTCAGATATGTTTCTCTGTGTTGCAAAATAGGTTTTATTCATGCACACACTGCAATTTTAATTTTGGACCGAGTTTCAGCTTGCATTGCCTGAACCAAGTTTGTTATGTGCTGAAACGCCGTTTTCTGACATTTCAGGCTCCAACTTCAAAAATCATGCAAAACACTTCTAACACCTTCAGATATGTTTCTCTGTGTTGCAAAATAGGTTTTATTCATGCACAGACTGCAATTTTAATTTCTGACCGAGTTTCAGCTTGCATTGTCAGAACCAAGTTTGTTATGTGCTGAAACGCTGTTTTCTGACATTTCAGGCTCTAACTTCAAAAATCATGCAAAACACTTCTAACACCTTCAGATATGTTTCTCTGTGTTGCAAAATAGGTTTTATTCATGCACACACTGCAATTTTAATTTTGGACCGAGTTTCAGCTTGCATTGCCTGAACCAAGTTTGTTATGTGCTGAAACGCCGTTTTCTGACATTTCAGGCTCCAACTTCAAAAATCATGCAAAACACTTCTAACACCTTCAGATATGTTTCTCTGTTTTGCAAAATAGGTTTTATTCATGCACAGACTGCAATTTTAATTTTGGGCCGAGTTTCAGCTTGCATTGTCTGAACCAAGTTTGTTATGTGCTGAAAGGCCTTTTTCTGACATTTCAGGCTCTAACTTCAAAAATCATGCAAAACACTTCTAACACCTTCAGATATGTTTCTCTGTGTTGCAAAATAGGTTTTATTCATGCACAGACTGCAATTTTAATTTCTGACCGAGTTTCAGCTTGCGTTGCCAGAACCAAGTTTGTTATGTGCTGAAACGCTGTTTTCTGACATTTCAGGCTCTAACTTCAAAAATCATGCAAAACACTTCTAACACCTTCAGATATGTTTCTCTGTGTTGCAAAATAGGTTTTATTCATGCACACACTGCAATTTTAATTTTGGACCGAGTTTCAGCTTGCATTGCCTGAACCAAGTTTGTTATGTGCTGAGAAACGCCGTTTTCTGACATTTCAGGCTCCAACTTCAAAATTCATGCAAAACACTTCTAACACCTTCAGATATGTTTCTCTGTGTTGCAAAATAGGTTTTATTCATGCACAGACTGCAATTTTAATTTCTGACCGAGTTTCAGCTTGCATTGCCAGAACCAAGTTTGTTATGTGCTGAAACGCTGTTTTCTGACATTTCAGGCTCTAACTTCAAAAATCATGCAAAACACTTCTAACACCTTCAGATATGTTTCTCTGTGTTGCAAAATAGGTTTTATTCATGCACAGACTGCAATTTTAATTTTGGACCGAGTTTCAGCTTGCATTGCCTGAACCAAGTTTGTTCTGCGCTGAAAGGCTGTTTTCTGACATTTCAGGCTCTAACTTCAAAAATCATGCAAAACACTTCTAACACCTTCAGATATGTTTCTCTGTGTTGCAAAAAAGGTTTTATTCATGCACAGACTGCATTTTTTATTTTGGACCGAGTTTCAGCTTGCATTGCCAGAACCAAGTTTGTTATGTGCTGAAACGCTGTTTTCTGACATTTCAGGCTCTAACTTCAAAAATCATGCAAAACACTTCTAACACCTTCAGATATGTTTCTCTGTGTTGCAAAATAGGTTTTATTCATGCACAGACTGCAATTTTAATTTTGGGCCGAGTTTCAGCTTGCATTGTCTGAACCAAGTTTGTTATGTGCTGAAAGGCCTTTTTCTGACATTTCAGGCTCTAACTTCAAAAATCATGCAAAACACTTCTAACACCTTCAGATATGTTTCTCTGTGTTGCAAAATAGGTTTTATTCATGCACACACTGCAATTGTAATTTTGGACCGAGTTTCAGCTTGCATTGCCTGAACCAAGTTTGTTATGTGCTGAAACGCCGTTTTCTGACATTTCAGGCTCCAACTTCAAAAATCATGCAAAACACTTCTAACACCTTCAGATATGTTTCTCTGTGTTGCAAAATAGGTTTTATTCATGCACAGACTGCAATTTTGATTTTGGAAAGAGTTTCAGCTTGCATTGCCAGAACCAAGTTTGTTAAGTGCTGAAACGCTGTTTTCTGACATTTCAGGCTCTAACTTCAAAAATCATGCAAAACACTTCTAACACCTTCAGATATGTTTCTCTGTGTTGCAAAATAGGTTTTATTCATGCACAGACTGCAATTTTAATTTTGGGCCGAGTTTCAGCTTGCATTGTCTTTACCAAGTTTGATATGTGCTGAAAGGCCTTTTTCTGACATTTCAGGCTCTAACTTCAAAAATCATGCAAAACACTTCTAACACCTTCAGATATGTTTCTCTGTGTTGCAAAATAGGTTTTATTCATGCACAGACTGCAATTTTAATTTCTGACCGAGTTTCAGCTTGCGTTGCCAGAACCAAGTTTGTTATGTGCTGAAACGCTGTTTTCTGACATTTCAGACTCTAACTTAAAAAATCATGCAAAACACTTCTAACACCTTCAGATATGTTTCTGTGTGTTGAAAAATACGTTTCATTCATGCACAGACTGCAATTTTAATTTTGGACCGAGTTTCAGCTTGCATTGCCTGAACCAAGTTTGTTATGTGCTGAAAAGCCGTTTTCTGACATTTCAGGCTCTAACTTCAAAAATCATGCAAAACACTTCTAACACCTTCAGATATGTTTCTCTGTGTTGCAAAATAGGTTTTATTCATGCACAGACTGCAATTTTAATTTTGGACCGAGTTTCAGCTTGCATTGCCTGAACCAAGTTTGTTCTGCGCTGAAAGGCTGTTTTCTGACATTTCAGACTCTAACTTAAAAAATCATGCAAAACACTTCTAACACCTTCAGATATGTTTCTGTGTGTTGAAAAATACGTTTCATTCATGCACAGACTGCAATTTTAATTTTGGACCGAGTTTCAGCTTGCATTGCCTGAACCAAGTTTGTTATGTGCTGAAAAGCCGTTTTCTGACATTTCAGGCTCTAACTTCAAAAATCATGCAAAACACTTCTAACACCTTCAGATATGTTTCTCTGTGTTGCAAAATAGGTTTTATTCATGCACAGACTGCAATTTTTATTTTGGACCGAGTTTCAGCTTGCATTGCCAGAACCAAGTTTGTTATGTGCTGAAACGCTGTTTTCTGACATTTCAGGCTCTAACTTCAAAAATCATGCAAAACACTTCTAACACCTTCAGATATGTTTCTCTGTGTTGCAAAATAGGTTTTATTCATGCACACACTGCAATTTTAATTTTGGACCGAGTTTCAGCTTGCATTGCCTGAACCAAGTTTGTTATGTGCTGAAACGCCGTTTTCTGACATTTCAGGCTCCAACTTCAAAAATCATGCAAAACACTTCTAACACCTTCAGATATGTTTCTCTGTGTTGCAAAATAGGTTTTATTCATGCACAGACTGCAATTTTAATTTCTGACCGAGTTTCAGCTTGCATTGCCAGAACCAAGTTTGTTATGTGCTGAAACGCTGTTTTCTGACATTTCAGGCTCTAACTTCAAAAATCATGCAAAACACTTCTAACACCTTCAGATATGTTTCTCTGTGTTGCAAAATAGGTTTTATTCATGCACACACTGCAATTTTAATTTTGGACCGAGTTTCAGCTTGCATTGCCTGAACCAAGTTTGTTATGTGCTGAAACGCCGTTTTCTGACATTTCAGGCTCCAACTTCAAAAATCATGCAAAACACTTCTAACACCTTCAGATATGTTTCTCTGTGTTGCAAAATAGGTTTTATTCATGCACAGACTGCAATTTTAATTTTGGGCCGAGTTTCAGCTTGCATTGCCTGAACCAAGTTTGTTATGTGCTGAAACGCCGTTTTCTGACATTTCAGGCTCTAACTTCAAAAATCATGCAAAACACTTCTAACACCTTCAGATATGTTTCTCTGTGTTGCAAAATAGGTTTTATTCATGCACAGACTGCAATTTTTATTTTGGACCGAGTTTCAGCTTGCATTGCCAGAACCAAGTTTGTTATGTGCTGAAACGCTGTTTTCTGACATTTCAGGCTCTAACTTCAAAAATCATGCAAAACACTTCTAACACCTTCAGATATGTTTCTCTGTGTTGCAAAATAGGTTTTATTCATGCACAGACTGCAATTTTAATTTTGGGCCGAGTTTCAGCTTGCATTGTCTGAACCAAGTTTGTTATGTGCTGAAAGGCCTTTTTCTGACATTTCAGGCTCTAACTTCAAAAATCATGCAAAACACTTCTAACACCTTCAGATATGTTTCTCTGTGTTGCAAAATAGGTTTTATTCATGCACACACTGCAATTTTAATTTTGGACCGAGTTTCAGCTTGCATTGCCTGAACCAAGTTTGTTATGTGCTGAAACGCCGTTTTCTGACATTTCAGGCTCCAACTTCAAAAATCATGCAAAACACTTCTAACACCTTCAGATATGTTTCTCTGTGTTGCAAAATAGGTTTTATTCATGCACAGACTGCAATTTTAATTTCTGACCGAGTTTCAGCTTGCATTGCCAGAACCAAGTTTGTTATGTGCTGAAACGCTGTTTTCTGACATTTCAGGCTCTAACTTCAAAAATCATGCAAAACACTTCTAACAGCTTCAGATATGTTTCTCTGTGTTGCAAAATAGGTTTTATTCATGCACAGACTGCAATTTTGATTTTGGAAAGAGTTTCAGCTTGCATTGCCAGAACCAAGTTTGTTAAGTGCTGAAACGCTGTTTTCTGACATTTCAGGCTCTAACTTCAAAAATCATGCAAAACACTTCTAACACCTTCAGATATGTTTCTCTGTGTTGCAAAATAGGTTTTATTCATGCACAGACTGCAATTTTAATTTCTGACCGAGTTTCAGCTTGCGTTGCCAGAACCAAGTTTGTTATGTGCTGAAACGCTGTTTTCTGACATTTCAGGCTCTAACTTCAAAAATCATGCAAAACACTTCTAACACCTTCAGATATGTTTCTCTGTGTTGCAAAATAGGTTTTATTCATGCACACACTGCAATTTTAATTTTGGACCGAGTTTCAGCTTGCATTGCCTGAACCAAGTTTGTTATGTGCTGAAACGCCGTTTTCTGACATTTCAGGCTCCAACTTCAAAAATCATGCAAAACACTTCTAACACCTTCAGATATGTTTCTCTGTGTTGCAAAATAGGTTTTATTCATGCACAGACTGCAATTTCAATTTCTGACCGAGTTTCAGCTTGCATTGCCAGAACCAAGTTTGTTATGTGCTGAAACGCTGTTTTCTGACATTTCAGGCTCTAACTTCAAAAATCATGCAAAACACTTCTAACACCTTCAGATATGTTTCTCTGTGTTGCAAAATAGGTTTTATTCATGCACAGACTGCAATTTTAATTTTGGACCGAGTTTCAGCTTGCATTGCCTGAACCAAGTTTGTTCTGCGCTGAAAGGCTGTTTTCTGACATTTCAGACTCTAACTTGAAAAATCATGCAAAACACTTCTAACACCTTCAGATATGTTTCTGTGTGTTGAAAAATACGTTTCATTCATGCACAGACTGCAATTTTAATTTTGGACCGAGTTTCAGCTTGCATTGCCTGAACCAAGTTTGTTATGTGCTGAAACGCCGTTTTCTGACATTTCAGGCTCCAACTTCAAAAATCATGCAAAACACTTCTAACACCTTCAGATATGTTTCTCTGTGTTGCAAAATAGGTTTTATTCATGCACAGACTGCAATTTCAATTTCTGACCGAGTTTCAGCTTGCATTGCCAGAACCAAGTTTGTTATGTGCTGAAACGCTGTTTTCTGACATTTCAGGCTCTAACTTCAAAAATCATGCAAAACACTTCTAACACCTTCAGATATGTTTCTCTGTGTTGCAAAATAGGTTTTATTCATGCACAGACTGCAATTTTAATTTTGGACCGAGTTTCAGCTTGCATTGCCTGAACCAAGTTTGTTCTGCGCTGAAAGGCTGTTTTCTGACATTTCAGACTCTAACTTAAAAAATCATGCAAAACACTTCTAACACCTTCAGATATGTTTCTGTGTGTTGAAAAATACGTTTCATTCATGCACAGACTGCAATTTTAATTTTGGACCGAGTTTCAGCTTGCATTGCCTGAACCAAGTTTGTTATGTGCTGAAAAGCCGTTTTCTGACATTTCAGGCTCTAACTTCAAAAATCATGCAAAACACTTCTAACACCTTCAGATATGTTTCTCTGTGTTGCAAAATAGGTTTTATTCATGCACAGACTGCAATTTTTATTTTGGACCGAGTTTCAGCTTGCATTGCCAGAACCAAGTTTGTTATGTGCTGAAACGCTGTTTTCTGACATTTCAGGCTCTAACTTCAAAAATCATGCAAAACACTTCTAACACCTTCAGATATGTTTCTCTGTGTTGCAAAATAGGTTTTATTCATGCACACACTGCAATTTTAATTTTGGACCGAGTTTCAGCTTGCATTGCCTGAACCAAGTTTGTTATGTGCTGAAACGCCGTTTTCTGACATTTCAGGCTCCAACTTCAAAAATCATGCAAAACACTTCTAACACCTTCAGATATGTTTCTCTGTGTTGCAAAATAGGTTTTATTCATGCACAGACTGCAATTTTAATTTCTGACCGAGTTTCAGCTTGCATTGCCAGAACCAAGTTTGTTATGTGCTGAAACGCTGTTTTCTGACATTTCAGGCTCTAACTTCAAAAATCATGCAAAACACTTCTAACACCTTCAGATATGTTTCTCTGTGTTGCAAAATAGGTTTTATTCATGCACACACTGCAATTTTAATTTTGGACCGAGTTTCAGCTTGCATTGCCTGAACCAAGTTTGTTATGTGCTGAAACGCCGTTTTCTGACATTTCAGGCTCCAACTTCAAAAATCATGCAAAACACTTCTAACACCTTCAGATATGTTTCTCTGTGTTGCAAAATAGGTTTTATTCATGCACAGACTGCAATTTTAATTTTGGGCCGAGTTTCAGCTTGCATTGCCTGAACCAAGTTTGTTATGTGCTGAAACGCCGTTTTCTGACATTTCAGGCTCTAACTTCAAAAATCATGCAAAACACTTCTAACACCTTCAGATATGTTTCTCTGTGTTGCAAAATAGGTTTTATTCATGCACAGACTGCAATTTTTATTTTGGACCGAGTTTCAGCTTGCATTGCCAGAACGAAGTTTGTTATGTGCTGAAACGCTGTTTTCTGACATTTCAGGCTCTAACTTCAAAAATCATGCAAAACACTTCTAACACCTTCAGATATGTTTCTCTGTGTTGCAAAATAGGTTTTATTCATGCACAGACTGCAATTTTAATTTTGGGCCGAGTTTCAGCTTGCATTGTCTGAACCAAGTTTGTTATGTGCTGAAAGGCCTTTTTCTGACATTTCAGGCTCTAACTTCAAAAATCATGCAAAACACTTCTAACACCTTCAGATATGTTTCTCTGTGTTGCAAAATAGGTTTTATTCATGCACACACTGCAATTTTAATTTTGGACCGAGTTTCAGCTTGCATTGCCTGAACCAAGTTTGTTATGTGCTGAAACGCCGTTTTCTGACATTTCAGGCTCCAACTTCAAAAATCATGCAAAACACTTCTAACACCTTCAGATATGTTTCTCTGTGTTGCAAAATAGGTTTTATTCATGCACAGACTGCAATTTTAATTTCTGACCGAGTTTCAGCTTGCATTGCCAGAACCAAGTTTGTTATGTGCTGAAACGCTGTTTTCTGACATTTCAGGCTCTAACTTCAAAAATCATGCAAAACACTTCTAACAGCTTCAGATATGTTTCTCTGTGTTGCAAAATAGGTTTTATTCATGCACAGACTGCAATTTTGATTTTGGAAAGAGTTTCAGCTTGCATTGCCAGAACCAAGTTTGTTAAGTGCTGAAACGCTGTTTTCTGACATTTCAGGCTCTAACTTCAAAAATCATGCAAAACACTTCTAACACCTTCAGATATGTTTCTCTGTGTTGCAAAATAGGTTTTATTCATGCACAGACTGCAATTTTAATTTCTGACCGAGTTTCAGCTTGCGTTGCCAGAACCAAGTTTGTTATGTGCTGAAACGCTGTTTTCTGACATTTCAGGCTCTAACTTCAAAAATCATGCAAAACACTTCTAACACCTTCAGATATGTTTCTCTGTGTTGCAAAATAGGTTTTATTCATGCACACACTGCAATTTTAATTTTGGACCGAGTTTCAGCTTGCATTGCCTGAACCAAGTTTGTTATGTGCTGAAACGCCGTTTTCTGACATTTCAGGCTCCAACTTCAAAAATCATGCAAAACATTCTAACACCTTCAGATATGTTTCTCTGTTTTGCAAAATAGGTTTTATTCATGCACAGACTGCAATTTCAATTTCTGACCGAGTTTCAGCTTGCATTGCCAGAACCAAGTTTGTTATGTGCTGAAACGCTGTTTTCTGACATTTCAGGCTCTAACTTCAAAAATCATGCAAAACACTTCTAACACCTTCAGATATGTTTCTCTGTGTTGCAAAATAGGTTTTATTCATGCACAGACTGCAATTTTAATTTTGGACCGAGTTTCAGCTTGCATTGCCTGAACCAAGTTTGTTCTGCGCTGAAAGGCTGTTTTCTGACATTTCAGACTCTAACTTAAAAAATCATGCAAAACACTTCTAACACCTTCAGATATGTTTCTGTGTGTTGAAAAATACGTTTCATTCATGCACAGACTGCAATTTTAATTTTGGACCGAGTTTCAGCTTGCATTGCCTGAACCAAGTTTGTTATGTGCTGAAAAGCCGTTTTCTGACATTTCAGGCTCTAACTTCAAAAATCATGCAAAACACTTCTAACACCTTCAGATATGTTTCTCTGTGTTGCAAAATAGGTTTTATTCATGCACAGACTGCAATTTTTATTTTGGACCGAGTTTCAGCTTGCATTGCCAGAACCAAGTTTGTTATGTGCTGAAACGCTGTTTTCTGACATTTCAGGCTCTAACTTCAAAAATCATGCAAAACACTTCTAACACCTTCAGATATGTTTCTCTGTGTTGCAAAATAGGTTTTATTCATGCACACACTGCAATTTTAATTTTGGACCGAGTTTCAGCTTGCATTGCCTGAACCAAATTTGTTATGTGCTGAAACGCCGTTTTCTGACATTTCAGGCTCCAACTTCAAAAATCATGCAAAACACTTCTAACACCTTCAGATATGTTTCTCTGTGTTGCAAAATAGGTTTTATTCATGCACAGACTGCAATTTTAATTTCTGACCGAGTTTCAGCTTGCATTGCCAGAACCAAGTTTGTTATGTGCTGAAACGCTGTTTTCTGACATTTCAGGCTCTAACTTCAAAAATCATGCAAAACACTTCTAACACCTTCAGATATGTTTCTCTGTGTTGCAAAATAGGTTTTATTCATGCACACACTGCAATTTTAATTTTGGACCGAGTTTCAGCTTGCATTGACTGAACCAAGTTTGTTATGTGCTGAAACGCCGTTTTCTGACATTTCAGGCTCCAACTTCAAAAATCATGCAAAACACTTCTAACACCTTCAGATATGTTTCTCTGTGTTGCAAAATAGGTTTTATTCATGCACAGACTGCAATTTTAATTTTGGGCCGAGTTTCAGCTTGCATTGCCTGAACCAAGTTTGTTATGTGCTGAAACGCCGTTTTCTGACATTTCAGGCTCTAACTTCAAAAATCATGCAAAACACTTCTAACACCTTCAGATATGTTTCTCTGTGTTGCAAAATAGGTTTTATTCATGCACAGACTGCAATTTTAATTTCTGACCGAGTTTCAGCTTGCATTGCCAGAACCAAGTTTGTTATGTGCTGAAACGCTGTTTTCTGACATTTCAGGCTCTAACTTCAAAAATCATGCAAAACACTTCTAACACCTTCAGATATGTTTCTCTGTGTTGCAAAATAGGTTTTATTCATGCACAGACTGCAATTTTAATTTCGGACCGAGTTTCAGCTTGCATTGCCTGAACCAAGTTTGTTATGTGCTGAAACGCCGTTTTCTGACATTTCAGGCTCCAACTTCAAAAATCATGCAAAACACTTCTAACACCTTCAGATATGTTTCTCTGTGTTGCAAAATAGGTTTTATTCATGCACAGACTGCAATTTTAATTTCTGACCGAGTTTCAGCTTGCATTGCCAGAACCAAGTTTGTTATGTGCTGAAACGCTGTTTTCTGACATTTCAGGCTCTAACTTCAAAAATCATGCAAAACACTTCTAACACCTTCAGATATCTTTCTCTGTGTTGCAAAATAGGCTTTATTCATGCACAGACTGCAATTTTAATTTTGGGCCGAGTTTCAGCTTGCATTGCCTGAACCAAGTTTGCTATGTGCTGAAACGGCGTTTTCTGACATTTCAGGCTCTAACTTCAAAAATCATGCAAAACACTTCTAACACCTTCAGATATGTTTCTCTGTGTTGCAAAATAGGTTTTATTCATGCACAGACTGCAATTTTAATTTTGGGCCGAGTTTCAGCTTGCATTGTCTGAACCAAGTTTGTTATGTGCTGAAAGGCCTTTTTCTGACATTTCAGGCTCTAACTTCAAAAATCATGCAAAACACTTCTAACACCTTCAGATATGTTTCTCTGTGTTGCAAAATAGGTTTTATTCATGCACAGACTGCAATTTTGATTTTGGAAAGAGTTTCAGCTTGCATTGCCAGAACCAAGTTTGTTAAGTGCTGAAACGCTGTTTTCTGACATTTCAGGCTCTAACTTCAAAAATCATGCAAAACACTTCTAACACCTTCAGATATGTTTCTCTGTGTTGCAAAATAGGTTTTATTCATGCACAGACTGCAATTTTAATTTTGGGCCGAGTTTCAGCTTGCATTGCCTGAACCAAGTTTGTTATGTGCTGAAACGGCGTTTTATGACATTTCAGGCTCTAACTTCAAAAATCATGCAAAACACTTCTAACACCTTCAGATATGTTTCTCTGTGTTGCAAAATAGGTTTTATTCATGCACAGACTGCAATTTTTATTTTGGACCGAGTTTCAGCTTGCATTGCCAGAACCAAGTTTGTTATGTGCTGAAACGCTGTTTTCTGACATTTCAGGCTCTAACTTCAAAAATCATGCAAAACACTTCTAACACCTTCAGATATGTTTCTCTGTGTTGCAAAATAGGTTTTATTCATGCACAGACTGCAATTTTAATTTCTGACCGAGTTTCAGCTTGCGTTGCCAGAACCAAGTTTGTTATGTGCTGAAACGCTGTTTTCTGACATTTCAGGCTCTAACTTCAAAAATCATGCAAAACACTTCTAACACCTTCAGATATGTTTCTCTGTGTTGCAAAATAGGTTTTATTCATGCACACACTGCAATTTTAATTTTGGACCGAGTTTCAGCTTGCATTGCCTGAACCAAGTTTGTTATGTGCTGAAACGCCGTTTTCTGACATTTCAGGCTCCAACTTCAAAAATCATGCAAAACACTTCTAACACCTTCAGATATGTTTCTCTGTGTTGCAAAATAGGTTTTATTCATGCACAGACTGCAATTTTAATTTTGGGCCGAGTTTCAGCTTGCATTGCCTGAACCAAGTTTGTTATGTGCTGAAACGCCGTTTTCTGACATTTCAGGCTCTAACTTCAAAAATCATGCAAAACACTTCTAACACCTTCAGATATGTTTCTCTGTGTTGCAAAATAGGTTTTATTCATGCACAGACTGCAATTTTTATTTTGGACCGAGTTTCAGCTTGCATTGCCAGAACCAAGTTTGTTATGTGCTGAAACGCTGTTTTCTGACATTTCAGGCTCTAACTTCAAAAATCATGCAAAACACTTCTAACACCTTCAGATATGTTTCTCTGTGTTGCAAAATAGGTTTTATTCATGCACAGACTGCAATTTTAATTTTGGGCCGAGTTTCAGCTTGCATTGTCTGAACCAAGTTTGTTATGTGCTGAAAGGCCTTTTTCTGACATTTCAGGCTCTAACTTCAAAAATCATGCAAAACACTTCTAACACCTTCAGATATGTTTCTCTGTGTTGCAAAATAGGTTTTATTCATGCACACACTGCAATTTTAATTTTGGACCGAGTTTCAGCTTGCATTGCCTGAACCAAGTTTGTTATGTGCTGAAACGCCGTTTTCTGACATTTCAGGCTCCAACTTCAAAAATCATGCAAAACACTTCTAACACCTTCAGATATGTTTCTCTGTGTTGCAAAATAGGTTTTATTCATGCACAGACTGCAATTTTAATTTCTGACCGAGTTTCAGCTTGCATTGCCAGAACCAAGTTTGTTATGTGCTGAAACGCTGTTTTCTGACATTTCAGGCTCTAACTTCAAAAATCATGCAAAACACTTCTAACAGCTTCAGATATGTTTCTCTGTGTTGCAAAATAGGTTTTATTCATGCACAGACTGCAATTTTGATTTTGGAAAGAGTTTCAGCTTGCATTGCCAGAACCAAGTTTGTTAAGTGCTGAAACGCTGTTTTCTGACATTTCAGGCTCTAACTTCAAAAATCATGCAAAACACTTCTAACACCTTCAGATATGTTTCTCTGTGTTGCAAAATAGGTTTTATTCATGCACAGACTGCAATTTTAATTTCTGACCGAGTTTCAGCTTGCGTTGCCAGAACCAAGTTTGTTATGTGCTGAAACGCTGTTTTCTGACATTTCAGGCTCTAACTTCAAAAATCATGCAAAACACTTCTAACACCTTCAGATATGTTTCTCTGTGTTGCAAAATAGGTTTTATTCATGCACACACTGCAATTTTAATTTTGGACCGAGTTTCAGCTTGCATTGCCTGAACCAAGTTTGTTATGTGCTGAAACGCCGTTTTCTGACATTTCAGGCTCCAACTTCAAAAATCATGCAAAACACTTCTAACACCTTCAGATATGTTTCTCTGTGTTGCAAAATAGGTTTTATTCATGCACAGACTGCAATTTCAATTTCTGACCGAGTTTCAGCTTGCATTGCCAGAACCAAGTTTGTTATGTGCTGAAACGCTGTTTTCTGACATTTCAGGCTCTAACTTCAAAAATCATGCAAAACACTTCTAACACCTTCAGATATGTTTCTCTGTGTTGCAAAATAGGTTTTATTCATGCACAGACTGCAATTTTAATTTTGGACCGAGTTTCAGCTTGCATTGCCTGAACCAAGTTTGTTCTGCGCTGAAAGGCTGTTTTCTGACATTTCAGACTCTAACTTAAAAAATCATGCAAAACACTTCTAACACCTTCAGATATGTTTCTGTGTGTTGAAAAATACGTTTCATTCATGCACAGACTGCAATTTTAATTTTGGACCGAGTTTCAGCTTGCATTGCCTGAACCAAGTTTGTTATGTGCTGAAACGCCGTTTTCTGACATTTCAGGCTCCAACTTCAAAAATCATGCAAAACACTTCTAACACCTTCAGATATGTTTCTCTGTGTTGCAAAATAGGTTTTATTCATGCACAGACTGCAATTTCAATTTCTGACCGAGTTTCAGCTTGCATTGCCAGAACCAAGTTTGTTATGTGCTGAAACGCTGTTTTCTGACATTTCAGGCTCTAACTTCAAAAATCATGCAAAACACTTCTAACACCTTCAGATATGTTTCTCTGTGTTGCAAAATAGGTTTTATTCATGCACAGACTGCAATTTTAATTTTGGACCGAGTTTCAGCTTGCATTGCCTGAACCAAGTTTGTTCTGCGCTGAAAGGCTGTTTTCTGACATTTCAGACTCTAACTTAAAAAATCATGCAAAACACTTCTAACACCTTCAGATATGTTTCTGTGTGTTGAAAAATACGTTTCATTCATGCACAGACTGCAATTTTAATTTTGGACCGAGTTTCAGCTTGCATTGCCTGAACCAAGTTTGTTATGTGCTGAAAAGCCGTTTTCTGACATTTCAGGCTCTAACTTCAAAAATCATGCAAAACACTTCTAACACCTTCAGATATGTTTCTCTGTGTTGCAAAATAGGTTTTATTCATGCACAGACTGCAATTTTTATTTTGGACCGAGTTTCAGCTTGCATTGCCAGAACCAAGTTTGTTATGTGCTGAAACGCTGTTTTCTGACATTTCAGGCTCTAACTTCAAAAATCATGCAAAACACTTCTAACACCTTCAGATATGTTTCTCTGTGTTGCAAAATAGGTTTTATTCATGCACACACTGCAATTTTAATTTTGGACCGAGTTTCAGCTTGCATTGCCTGAACCAAGTTTGTTATGTGCTGAAACGCCGTTTTCTGACATTTCAGGCTCCAACTTCAAAAATCATGCAAAACACTTCTAACACCTTCAGATATGTTTCTCTGTTTTGCAAAATAGGTTTTATTCATGCACAGACTGCAATTTTAATTTCTGACCGAGTTTCAGCTTGCATTGCCAGAACCAAGTTTGTTATGTGCTGAAACGCTGTTTTCTGACATTTCAGGCTCTAACTTCAAAAATCATGCAAAACACTTCTAACACCTTCAGATATGTTTCTCTGTGTTGCAAAATAGGTTTTATTCATGCACACACTGCAATTTTAATTTTGGACCGAGTTTCAGCTTGCATTGCCTGAACCAAGTTTGTTATGTGCTGAAACGCCGTTTTCTGACATTTCAGGCTCCAACTTCAAAAATCATGCAAAACACTTCTAACACCTTCAGATATGTTTCTCTGTGTTGCAAAATAGGTTTTATTCATGCACAGACTGCAATTTTAATTTTGGGCCGAGTTTCAGCTTGCATTGCCTGAACCAAGTTTGTTATGTGCTGAAACGCCGTTTTCTGACATTTCAGGCTCTAACTTCAAAAATCATGCAAAACACTTCTAACACCTTCAGATATGTTTCTCTGTGTTGCAAAATAGGGTTTATTCATGCACAGACTGCAATTTTTATTTTGGACCGAGTTTCAGCTTGCATTGCCAGAACCAAGTTTGTTATGTGCTGAAACGCTGTTTTCTGACATTTCAGGCTCTAACTTCAAAAATCATGCAAAACACTTCTAACACCTTCAGATATGTTTCTCTGTGTTGCAAAATAGGTTTTATTCATGCACACACTGCAATTTTAATTTTGGACCGAGTTTCAGCTTGCATTGACTGAACCAAGTTTGTTATGTGCTGAAACGCCGTTTTCTGACATTTCAGGCTCCAACTTCAAAAATCATGCAAAACACTTCTAACACCTTCAGATATGTTTCTCTGTGTTGCAAAATAGGTTTTATTCATGCACAGACTGCAATTTTAATTTTGGGCCGAGTTTCAGCTTGCATTGCCTGAACCAAGTTTGTTATGTGCTGAAACGCCGTTTTCTGACATTTCAGGCTCTAACTTCAAAAATCATGCAAAACACTTCTAACACCTTCAGATATGTTTCTCTGTGTTGCAAAATAGGTTTTATTTATGCACAGACTGCAATTTTAATTTCTGACCGAGTTTCAGCTTGCATTGCCAGAACCAAGTTTGTTATGTGCTGAAACGCTGTTTTCTGACATTTCAGGCTCTAACTTCAAAAATCATGCAAAACACTTCTAACACCTTCAGATATGTTTCTCTGTGTTGCAAAATAGGTTTTATTCATGCACAGACTGCAATTTTTATTTTGGACCGATTTTCAGCTTGCATTGCCAGAACCAAGTTTGTTATGTGCTGAAACGCTGTTTTCTGACATTTCAGGCTCTAACTTCAAAAATCATGCAAAACACTTCTAACACCTTCAGATATGTTTCTCTGTGTTGCAAAATAGGTTTTATTCATGCACACACTGCAATTTTAATTTCGGACCGAGTTTCAGCTTGCATTGCCTGAACCAAGTTTGTTATGTGCTGAAACGCCGTTTTCTGACATTTCAGGCTCCAACTTCAAAAATCATGCAAAACACTTCTAACACCTTCAGATATGTTTCTCTGTGTTGCAAAATAGGTTTTATTCATGCACAGACTGCAATTTTAATTTCTGACCGAGTTTCAGCTTGCATTGCCAGAACCAAGTTTGTTATGTGCTGAAACGCTGTTTTCTGACATTTCAGGCTCTAACTTCAAAAATCATGCAAAACACTTCTAACACCTTCAGATATCTTTCTCTGTGTTGCAAAATAGGCTTTATTCATGCACAGACTGCAATTTTAATTTTGGGCCGAGTTTCAGCTTGCATTGCCTGAACCAAGTTTGTTATGTGCTGAAACGGCGTTTTCTGACATTTCAGGCTCTAACTTCAAAAATCATGCAAAACACTTCTAACACCTTCAGATATGTTTCTCTGTGTTGCAAAATAGGTTTTATTCATGCACAGACTGCAATTTTAATTTTGGGCCGAGTTTCAGCTTGCATTGTCTGAACCAAGTTTGTTATGTGCTGAAAGGCCTTTTTCTGACATTTCAGGCTCTAACTTCAAAAATCATGCAAAACACTTCTAACACCTTCAGATATGTTTCTCTGTGTTGCAAAATAGGTTTTATTCATGCACAGACTGCAATTTTGATTTTGGAAAGAGTTTCAGCTTGCATTGCCAGAACCAAGTTTGTTAAGTGCTGAAACGCTGTTTTCTGACATTTCAGGCTCTAACTTCAAAAATCATGCAAAACACTTCTAACACCTTCAGATATGTTTCTCTGTGTTGCAAAATAGGTTTTATTCATGCACAGACTGCAATTTTAATTTTGGGCCGAGTTTCAGCTTGCATTGCCTGAACCAAGTTTGTTATGTGCTGAAACGGCGTTTTATGACATTTCAGGCTCTAACTTCAAAAATCATGCAAAACACTTCTAACACCTTCAGATATGTTTCTCTGTGTTGCAAAATAGGTTTTATTCATGCACAGACTGCAATTTTTATTTTGGACCGAGTTTCAGCTTGCATTGCCAGAACCAAGTTTGTTATGTGCTGAAACGCTGTTTTCTGACATTTCAGGCTCTAACTTCAAAAATCATGCAAAACACTTCTAACACCTTCAGATATGTTTCTCTGTGTTGCAAAATAGGTTTTATTCATGCACAGACTGCAATTTTAATTTCTGACCGAGTTTCAGCTTGCGTTGCCAGAACCAAGTTTGTTATGTGCTGAAACGCTGTATTCTGACATTTCAGGCTCTAACTTCAAAAATCATGCAAAACACTTCTAACACCTTCAGATATGTTTCTCTGTGTTGCAAAATAGGTTTTATTCATGCACACACTGCAATTTTAATTTTGGACCGAGTTTCAGCTTGCATTGCCTGAACCAAGTTTGTTATGTGCTGAAACGCCGTTTTCTGACATTTCAGGCTCCAACTTCAAAAATCATGCAAAACACTTCTAACACCTTCAGATATGTTTCTCTGTGTTGCAAAATAGGTTTTATTCATGCACAGACTGCAATTTTAATTTCTGACCGAGTTTCAGCTTGCATTGCCAGAACCAAGTTTGTTATGTGCTGAAACGCTGTTTTCTGACATTTCAGGCTCTAACTTCAAAAATCATGCAAAACACTTCTAACACCTTCAGATATGTTTCTCTGTGTTGCAAAATAGGTTTTATTCATGCACACACTGCAATTTTAATTTTGGACCGAGTTTCAGCTTGCAGTGCCTGAACCAAGTTTGTTATGTGCTGAAACGCTGTTTTCTGACATTTCAGGCTCTAACTTCAAAAATTATGCAAAACACTTCTAACACCTTCAGATATGTTTCTCTGTGTTGCAAAATAGGTTTTATTCATGCACACACTGCAATTTTAATTTTGGACCGAGTTTCAGCTTGCATTGCCTGAACCAAGTTTGTTATGTGCTGAAACGCCGTTTTCTGACATTTCAGGCTCCAACTTCAAAAATCATGCAAAACACTTCTAACACCTTCAGATATGTTTCTCTGTTTTGCAAAATAGGTTTTATTCATGCACAGACTGCAATTTTAATTTTGGGCCGAGTTTCAGCTTGCATTGTCTGAACCAAGTTTGTTATGTGCTGAAAGGCCTTTTTCTGACATTTCAGGCTCTAACTTCAAAAATCATGCAAAACACTTCTAACACCTTCAGATATGTTTCTCTGTGTTGCAAAATAGGTTTTATTCATGCACACACTGCAATTTTAATTTTGGACCGAGTTTCAGCTTGCATTGACTGAACCAAGTTTGTTATGTGCTGAAACGCCGTTTTCTGACATTTCAGGCTCCAACTTCAAAAATCATGCAAAACACTTCTAACACCTTCAGATATGTTTCTCTGTGTTGCAAAATAGGTTTTATTCATGCACAGACTGCAATTTTAATTTTGGGCCGAGTTTCAGCTTGCATTGCCTGAACCAAGTTTGTTATGTGCTGAAACGCCGTTTTCTGACATTTCAGGCTCTAACTTCAAAAATCATGCAAAACACTTCTAACACCTTCAGATATGTTTCTCTGTGTTGCAAAATAGGTTTTATTTATGCACAGACTGCAATTTTAATTTCTGACCGAGTTTCAGCTTGCATTGCCAGAACCAAGTTTGTTATGTGCTGAAACGCTGTTTTCTGACATTTCAGGCTCTAACTTCAAAAATCATGCAAAACACTTCTAACACCTTCAGATATGTTTCTCTGTGTTGCAAAATAGGTTTTATTCATGCACAGACTGCAATTTTTATTTTGGACCGATTTTCAGCTTGCATTGCCAGAACCAAGTTTGTTATGTGCTGAAACGCTGTTTTCTGACATTTCAGGCTCTAACTTCAAAAATCATGCAAAACACTTCTAACACCTTCAGATATGTTTCTCTGTGTTGCAAAATAGGTTTTATTCATGCACACACTGCAATTTTAATTTCGGACCGAGTTTCAGCTTGCATTGCCTGAACCAAGTTTGTTATGTGCTGAAACGCCGTTTTCTGACATTTCAGGCTCCAACTTCAAAAATCATGCAAAACACTTCTAACACCTTCAGATATGTTTCTCTGTGTTGCAAAATAGGTTTTATTCATGCACAGACTGCAATTTTAATTTCTGACCGAGTTTCAGCTTGCATTGCCAGAACCAAGTTTGTTATGTGCTGAAACGCTGTTTTCTGACATTTCAGGCTCTAACTTCAAAAATCATGCAAAACACTTCTAACACCTTCAGATATCTTTCTCTGTGTTGCAAAATAGGCTTTATTCATGCACAGACTGCAATTTTAATTTTGGGCCGAGTTTCAGCTTGCATTGCCTGAACCAAGTTTGTTATGTGCTGAAACGGCGTTTTCTGACATTTCAGGCTCTAACTTCAAAAATCATGCAAAACACTTCTAACACCTTCAGATATGTTTCTCTGTGTTGCAAAATAGGTTTTATTCATGCACAGACTGCAATTTTAATTTTGGGCCGAGTTTCAGCTTGCATTGTCTGAACCAAGTTTGTTATGTGCTGAAAGGCCTTTTTCTGACATTTCAGGCTCTAACTTCAAAAATCATGCAAAACACTTCTAACACCTTCAGATATGTTTCTCTGTGTTGCAAAATAGGTTTTATTCATGCACAGACTGCAATTTTGATTTTGGAAAGAGTTTCAGCTTGCATTGCCAGAACCAAGTTTGTTAAGTGCTGAAACGCTGTTTTCTGACATTTCAGGCTCTAACTTCAAAAATCATGCAAAACACTTCTAACACCTTCAGATATGTTTCTCTGTGTTGCAAAATAGGTTTTATTCATGCACAGACTGCAATTTTAATTTTGGGCCGAGTTTCAGCTTGCATTGCCTGAACCAAGTTTGTTATGTGCTGAAACGGCGTTTTATGACATTTCAGGCTCTAACTTCAAAAATCATGCAAAACACTTCTAACACCTTCAGATATGTTTCTCTGTGTTGCAAAATAGGTTTTATTCATGCACAGACTGCAATTTTTATTTTGGACCGAGTTTCAGCTTGCATTGCCAGAACCAAGTTTGTTCTGCGCTGAAAGGCTGTTTTCTGACATTTCAGACTCAAACTTAAAAAATCATGCAAAAAACTTCTAACACCTTCAGATATGTTTCTGTGTGTTGAAAAATACGTTTCATTCATGCACAGACTGCAATTTTAATTTTGGACCGAGTTTCAGCTTGCATTGCCTGAACCAAGTTTGTTATGTGCTGAAAAGCCGTTTTCTGACATTTCAGGCTCTAACTTCAAAAATCATGCAAAACACTTCTAACACCTTCAGATATGTTTCTCTGTGTTGCAAAATAGGTTTTATTCATGCACAGACTGCAATTTTTATTTTGGACCGAGTTTCAGCTTGCATTGCCAGAACCAAGTTTGTTATGTGCTGAAACGCTGTTTTCTGACATTTCAGGCTCTAACTTCAAAAATCATGCAAAACACTTCTAACACCTTCAGATATGTTTCTCTGTGTTGCAAAATAGGTTTTATTCATGCACACACTGCAATTTTAATTTTGGACCGAGTTTCAGCTTGCATTGCCTGAACCAAGTTTGTTATGTGCTGAAACGCTGTTTTCTGACATTTCAGGCTCTAACTTCAAAAATTATGCAAAACACTTCTAACACCTTCAGATATGTTTCTCTGTGTTGCAAAATAGGTTTTATTCATGCACACACTGCAATTTTAATTTTGGACCGAGTTTCAGCTTGCATTGCCTGAACCAAGTTTGTTATGTGCTGAAACGCCGTTTTCTGACATTTCAGGCTCCAACTTCAAAAATCATGCAAAACACTTCTAACACCTTCAGATATGTTTCTCTGTTTTGCAAAATAGGTTTTATTCATGCACAGACTGCAATTTTAATTTTGGGCCGAGTTTCAGCTTGCATTGTCTGAACCAAGTTTGTTATGTGCTGAAAGGCCTTTTTCTGACATTTCAGGCTCTAACTTCAAAAATCATGCAAAACACTTCTAACACCTTCAGATATGTTTCTCTGTGTTGCAAAATAGGTTTTATTCATGCACAGACTGCAATTTTAATTTCTGACCGAGTTTCAGCTTGCGTTGCCAGAACCAAGTTTGTTATGTGCTGAAACGCTGTTTTCTGACATTTCAGGCTCTAACTTCAAAAATCATGCAAAACACTTCTAACACCTTCAGATATGTTTCTCTGTGTTGCAAAATAGGTTTTATTCATGCACACACTGCAATTTTAATTTTGGACCGAGTTTCAGCTTGCATTGCCTGAACCAAGTTTGTTATGTGCTGAGAAACGCCGTTTTCTGACATTTCAGGCTCCAACTTCAAAATTCATGCAAAACACTTCTAACACCTTCAGATATGTTTCTCTGTGTTGCAAAATAGGTTTTATTCATGCACAGACTGCAATTTTAATTTCTGACCGAGTTTCAGCTTGCATTGCCAGAACCAAGTTTGTTATGTGCTGAAACGCTGTTTTCTGACATTTCAGGCTCTAACTTCAAAAATCATGCAAAACACTTCTAACACCTTCAGATATGTTTCTCTGTGTTGCAAAATAGGTTTTATTCATGCACAGACTGCAATTTTAATTTTGGACCGAGTTTCAGCTTGCATTGCCTGAACCAAGTTTGTTCTGCGCTGAAAGGCTGTTTTCTGACATTTCAGGCTCTAACTTCAAAAATCATGCAAAACACTTCTAACACCTTCAGATATGTTTCTCTGTGTTGCAAAAAAGGTTTTATTCATGCACAGACTGCATTTTTTATTTTGGACCGAGTTTCAGCTTGCATTGCCAGAACCAAGTTTGTTATGTGCTGAAACGCTGTTTTCTGACATTTCAGGCTCTAACTTCAAAAATCATGCAAAACACTTCTAACACCTTCAGATATGTTTCTCTGTGTTGCAAAATAGGTTTTATTCATGCACAGACTGCAATTTTAATTTTGGGCCGAGTTTCAGCTTGCATTGTCTGAACCAAGTTTGTTATGTGCTGAAAGGCCTTTTTCTGACATTTCAGGCTCTAACTTCAAAAATCATGCAAAACACTTCTAACACCTTCAGATATGTTTCTCTGTGTTGCAAAATAGGTTTTATTCATGCACACACTGCAATTGTAATTTTGGACCGAGTTTCAGCTTGCATTGCCTGAACCAAGTTTGTTATGTGCTGAAACGCCGTTTTCTGACATTTCAGGCTCCAACTTCAAAAATCATGCAAAACACTTCTAACACCTTCAGATATGTTTCTCTGTGTTGCAAAATAGGTTTTATTCATGCACAGACTGCAATTTTGATTTTGGAAAGAGTTTCAGCTTGCATTGCCAGAACCAAGTTTGTTAAGTGCTGAAACGCTGTTTTCTGACATTTCAGGCTCTAACTTCAAAAATCATGCAAAACACTTCTAACACCTTCAGATATGTTTCTCTGTGTTGCAAAATAGGTTTTATTCATGCACAGACTGCAATTTTATTTTTGGGCCGAGTTTCAGCTTGCATTGTCTTTACCAAGTTTGATATGTGCTGAAAGGCCTTTTTCTGACATTTCAGGCTCTAACTTCAAAAATCATGCAAAACACTTCTAACACCTTCAGATATGTTTCTCTGTGTTGCAAAATAGGTTTTATTCATGCACAGACTGCAATTTTAATTTCTGACCGAGTTTCAGCTTGCGTTGCCAGAACCAAGTTTGTTATGTGCTGAAACGCTGTTTTCTGACATTTCAGGCTCTAACTTCAAAAATCATGCAAAACACTTCTAACACCTTCAGATATGTTTCTCTGTGTTGCAAAATAGGTTTTATTCATGCACACACTGCAATTTTAATTTTGGACCGAGTTTCAGCTTGCATTGCCTGAACCAAGTTTGTTATGTGCTGAAAGGCCGTTTTCTGACATTTCAGGCTCCAACTTCAAAAATCATGCAAAACACTTCTAACACCTTCAGATATGTTTCTCTGTGTTGCAAAATAGGTTTTATTCATGCACAGACTGCAATTTTAATTTCTGACCGAGTTTCAGCTTGCATTGCCAGAACCAAGTTTGTTATGTGCTGAAACGCTGTTTTCTGACATTTCAGGCTCTAACTTCAAAAATCATGCAAAACACTTCTAACACCTTCAGATATGTTTCTCTGTGTTGCAAAATAGGTTTTATTCATGCACAGACTGCAATTTTAATTTTGGACCGAGTTTCAGCTTGCATTGCCTGAACCAAGTTTGTTCTGCGCTGAAAGGCTGTTTTCTGACATTTCAGACTCTAACTTAAAAAATCATGCAAAACACTTCTAACACCTTCAGATATGTTTCTGTGTGTTGAAAAATACGTTTCATTCATGCACAGACTGCAATTTTAATTTTGGACCGAGTTTCAGCTTGCATTGCCTGAACCAAGTTTCTTATGTGCTGAAAAGCCGTTTTCTGACATTTCAGGCTCTAACTTCAAAAATCATGCAAAACACTTCTAACACCTTCAGATATGTTTCTCTGTGTTGCAAAATAGGTTTTATTCATGCACAGACTGCAATTTTTATTTTGGACCGAGTTTCAGCTTGCATTGCCAGAACCAAGTTTGTTATGTGCTGAAACGCTGTTTTCTGACATTTCAGGCTCTAACTTCAAAAATCATGCAAAACACTTCTAACACCTTCAGATATGTTTCTCTGTGTTGCAAAATAGGTTTTATTCATGCACACACTGCAATTTTAATTTTGGACCGAGTTTCAGCTTGCATTGCCTGAACCAAGTTTGTTATGTGCTGAAACGCCGTTTTCTGACATTTCAGGCTCCAACTTCAAAAATCATGCAAAACACTTCTAACACCTTCAGATATGTTTCTCTGTGTTGCAAAATAGGTTTTATTCATGCACAGACTGCAATTTTAATTTCTGACCGAGTTTCAGCTTGCATTGCCAGAACCAAGTTTGTTATGTGCTGAAACGCTGTTTTCTGACATTTCAGGCTCTAACTTCAAAAATCATGCAAAACACTACTAACACCTTCAGATATGTTTCTCTGTGTTGCAAAATAGGTTTTATTCATGCACAGACTGCAATTTTAATTTTGGACCGAGTTTCAGCTTGCATTGCCTGAACCAAGTTTGTTCTGCGCTGAAAGGCTGTTTTCTGACATTTCAGACTCTAACTTAAAAAATCATGCAAAACACTTCTAACACCTTCAGATATGTTTCTGTGTGTTGAAAAATACGTTTCATTCATGCACAGACTGCAATTTTAATTTTGGACCGAGTTTCAGCTTGCATTGCCTGAACCAAGTTTCTTATGTGCTGAAAAGCCGTTTTCTGACATTTCAGGCTCTAACTTCAAAAATCATGCAAAACACTTCTAACACCTTCAGATATGTTTCTCTGTGTTGCAAAATAGGTTTTATTCATGCACAGACTGCAATTTTTATTTTGGACCGAGTTTCAGCTTGCATTGCCAGAACCAAGTTTGTTATGTGCTGAAACGCTGTTTTCTGACATTTCAGGCTCTAACTTCAAAAATCATGCAAAACACTTCTAACACCTTCAGATATGTTTCTCTGTGTTGCAAAATAGGTTTTATTCATGCACACACTGCAATTTTAATTTTGGACCGAGTTTCAGCTTGCATTGCCTGAACCAAGTTTGTTATGTGCTGAAACGCCGTTTTCTGACATTTCAGGCTCCAACTTCAAAAATCATGCAAAACACTTCTAACACCTTCAGATATGTTTCTCTGTGTTGCAAAATAGGTTTTATTCATGCACAGACTGCAATTTTAATTTCTGACCGAGTTTCAGCTTGCATTGCCAGAACCAAGTTTGTTAAGTGCTGAAACGCTGTTTTCTGACATTTCAGGCTTTAACTTCAAAAATCATGCAAAACACTTCTAACACCTTCAGATATGTTTCTCTGTGTTGCAAAATAGGTTTTATTCATGCACAGACTGCAATTTTAATTTTGGGCCGAGTTTCAGCTTGCATTGCCAGAACCAAGTTTGTTATGTGCTGAAACGGCGTTTTCTGACATTTCAGGCTCTAACTTCAAAAATCATGCAAAACACTTCTAACACCTTCAGATATGTTTCTCTGTGTTGCAAAATAGGTTTTATTCATGCACAGACTGCAATTTTTATTTTGGACCGAGTTTCAGCTTGCATTGCCAGAACCAAGTTTGTTATGTGCTGAAACGCTGTTTTCTGACATTTCAGGCTCTAACTTCAAAAATCATGCAAAACACTTCTAACACCTTCAGATATGTTTCTCTGTGTTGCAAAATAGGTTTTATTCATGCACAGACTGCAATTTTAATTTTGGGCCGAGTTTCAGCTTGCATTGTCTGAACCAAGTTTGTTATGTGCTGAAAGGCCTTTTTCTGACATTTCAGGCTCTAACTTCAAAAATCATGCAAAACACTTCTAACACCTTCAGATATGTTTCTCTGTGTTGCAAAATAGGTTTTATTCATGCACACACTGCAATTTTAATTTTGGACCGAGTTTCAGCTTGCATTGCCTGAACCAAGTTTGTTATGTGCTGAAACGCCGTTTTCTGACATTTCAGGCTCCAACTTCAAAAATCATGCAAAACACTTCTAACACCTTCAGATATGTTTCTCTGTGTTGCAAAATAGGTTTTATTCATGCACAGACTGCAATTTTAATTTCTGACCGAGTTTCAGCTTGCATTGCCAGAACCAAGTTTGTTATGTGCTGAAACGCTGTTTTCTGACATTTCAGGCTCTAACTTCAAAAATCATGCAAAACACTTCTAACAGCTTCAGATATGTTTCTCTGTGTTGCAAAATAGGTTTTATTCATGCACAGACTGCAATTTTGATTTTGGAAAGAGTTTCAGCTTGCATTGCCAGAACCAAGTTTGTTAAGTGCTGAAACGCTGTTTTCTGACATTTCAGGCTCTAACTTCAAAAATCATGCAAAACACTTCTAACACCTTCAGATATGTTTCTCTGTGTTGCAAAATAGGTTTTATTCATGCACAGACTGCAATTTTAATTTCTGACCGAGTTTCAGCTTGCGTTGCCAGAACCAAGTTTGTTATGTGCTGAAACTCTGTTTTCTGACATTTCAGGCTCTAACTTCAAAAATCATGCAAAACACTTCTAACACCTTCAGATATGTTTCTCTGTGTTGCAAAATAGGTTTTATTCATGCACAGACTGCAATTTTAATTTTGGACCGAGTTTCAGCTTGCATTGCCTGAACCAAGTTTGTTATGTGCTGAAACGCCGTTTTCTGACATTTCAGGCTCCAACTTCAAAAATCATGCAAAACACTTCTAACACCTTCAGATATGTTTCTCTGTGTTGCAAAATAGGTTTTATTCATGCACAGACTGCAATTTCAATTTCTGACCGAGTTTCAGCTTGCATTGCCAGAACCAAGTTTGTTATGTGCTGAAACGCTGTTTTCTGACATTTCAGGCTCTAACTTCAAAAATCATGCAAAACACTTCTAACACCTTCAGATATGTTTCTCTGTGTTGCAAAATAGGTTTTATTCATGCACAGACTGCAATTTTAATTTTGGACCGAGTTTCAGCTTGCATTGCCTGAACCAAGTTTGTTATGTGCTGAAAGGCCTTTTTCTGACATTTCAGGCTCTAACTTCAAAAATCATGCAAAACACTTCTAACACCTTCAGATATGTTTCTCTGTGTTGCAAAATAGGTTTTATTCATGCACACACTGCAATTTTAATTTTGGACCGAGTTTCAGCTTGCATTGCCTGAACCAAGTTTGTTATGTGCTGAAACGCCGTTTTCTGACATTTCAGGCTCCAACTTCAAAAATCATGCAAAACACTTCTAACACCTTCAGATATGTTTCTCTGTGTTGCAAAATAGGTTTTATTCATGCACAGACTGCAATTTTAATTTCTGACCGAGTTTCAGCTTGCATTGCCAGAACCAAGTTTGTTATGTGCTGAAACGCTGTTCCCTGTCGATACTACACTCGTACTGCGTCGTTAAGACGCTTATGGGAAAAAGCTCCTTTTTCTCCTGAGACTGAAGTATTTCAATAACGCAGTGTAACTGCACGACCATTGGTTTGTGCAGTGAGATGAAAACAAACCAATGGCTCGGCAGCGGAGCTGCACGAGCCTGTGGCAATGATTCGCGCCCGAACGCGCCAAAAGGGGCGGAGAATTCGGCTATATAAGCGTGCATTTTGCCACAGGATCTCAGATCCTTCTCCTTCAGCGACGACTTCACATCTTCGCTGACACTGACTGACCTTCGCTCGAGAAAGAAGCCTCTCGCCGTTGAAGAGCCTCGCAGCGGATCCGCCTGCTCGTCGGTTTTGACGCTTCAAGCAGCTGACAGTGATTCCCTGCCGCGATCCGGCGATAGAAGAGCATATTCCAAAAGAGCAAATTTCATTGGCGTTGTTGCAAATGCCACGGCGTTTCTGTTGCTCGTGCAGAGCCCCTCTGCACGCTGTCGATAGTCACGCTGAGTGCGTCTCGTGTTTGGGCTCCGCCCATGCCGAGGCTGCGCTCGCTGAGACAGATTGTTCCCATTGCGGGGACATGAGTCTCGCCTCTTTGCGCTCGCGGCTCGCTTTCTTTTCAGAGAGCAGCCCCGCCCCTCGCGCCCTCCCGCTTTCTTCTTCACAAGAGCCTGTGAAGAAAAAGCAGCGGGGCAGAGTGACTCGGCGCACGGTGATTGGTGAGCTCACGCCGGCTGATCCCCCGCGTGCCTCACCTTCACCACATGAAGAGGAATCTCCCGTTCTCTTCACTCATCCAGACCAAAATCCCTCGGCTGCCGCGAGCGATCTGGTTTCTTTTGGAGTGAGTGAGGAGGAAGCCATGGATGACAGCATGTCTCTGGCTGCATCTGATGGAGAGGAGTTGTCGGGCTCGCCGCAAGACCCCGCCCCCTTTCCATCTGTTCAACCCAGCACCGCCAGCGCTGGTATGGACGCCGAACTCTTCCGCGTTCTATCTAAGGCTGTTGAAGAGCTGGGACTGGATTGGTCTCCTCCTGAGGAGCCTGTACGGAGTCGTTTGGACGAATGGTTCCTGCCGGGGCGCCGCCAAGCCCCTCGTCAGCGAGCCTCACCGTTCTTCCCGGAAGTTCACGGTGAGATCTCTAAATCCTGGCGCGCTCCGTACTCCGCCCGCCTTCGTACCTCTTCTTCCTCCGCCCTCACGACGGTTGACGGCGCCGAAGAGAAAGGATATGACAAGTTGCCCCCCCTGGATGAGTCTGTGGCCGCGCATTTGTGCCCGCCCACTGCCATCGGCTGGAAGGCAAAGGCGACTCACCCGTCCAAGCCATGCAGAACTACTTCAGCTCTCGCTGGACGTGCTTATTCTTCGGCTGGACAGGCAGCATCAGCGCTGCACTCAATGGCGGTCCTCCAAGTCTATCAAGCGAAACTCCTCCGCAGTATGGATGAGGCTGGCATAGATGACGCTGCGTTCCGTGAACTACGCAGCGCGACCGACCTGGCGTTGCGTGCTACTAAGATGACGGCACAGGCGATTGGCAGATCGATGGCCAGCTTGGTGGTGCTGGAGCGCCACCTGTGGCTAAACCTGACGGAGATCAAGGACGCTGACAAGGTCGCCTTCCTTGACTCCCCCATCTCTCCTACCGGTCTGTTCGGTCCAGCAGTAGAGGGGTTTGCGGAGCGCTTCACCGCCGCTCAGAAGTCGTCCCAGGCTATGCGACACTTCCTGCCAAAGCGCACAAGCTCTGCAACGGCTCCTAGTCGCCCCAAACCGGCGCCGACTCAGCAGCCTGCAAAGACCGCCCCGCCAGCTGCTCAGCCAGCCCCCCAGGTGGAGCCACGTCATCGCTCCCGCTCGGCCAGACGCTACCCTTTCCCTAGACGTCAGGGACCCCGACCCAAGGTCGTGTTGGAACAGGCGCCTCCAGCGTCTTCCTGATTTAAAAAACAGGAAGAGGAAAGGGTCAAGTCTCGCCAGAGCCGGACCAGCCCCCAAGATGTCTCTCTTCAGCCTCCAAACACCCCGTTCTGTTCCGGGTTCAGAGCGCTGCATGTTTCCAAACAAACTGGCTGTAACTCACGGGCCCTTTCTGTCAGCGCCCTTACAGCTTACCGCTGTGATAGCGGAAAAAAAAAAAAATAAAATAAAATAAAAAACAAACATTTTCAAAAAGAGAGCAAATTTCCTCTTCCAGAGTTGTTAAGCGGCACCCAACCGCTCAAACCAATGCAACCCCTCAGCACACGGGCCGAGGCTTGGAAAGCCATCCCCGGGGTGTCGAAATGGGTTATGGGCATAATAGAACGAGGTTATACACTGCAGTTCGCTCGAAGACCACCCCGCTTTCGCGGAGTGGTCTCCACCTCAGTTCACAGCAAAAACATAGAGGTTTTGCGTACAGAGGTGAGGAATCTGCTGGCAAAAGGTGCCGTGGAAACGGTTCCCCCAGCACAGAGCGAGTCAGGCTTTTACAGCCGCTACTTCCTCGTCCCAAAAAAGGATGGCGGTCTGAGGCCCATCCTCGACCTCAGGCGTTTGAATTGCGCCCTCATGAGACGGCCATTCAAAATGCTCACGCTAAAACAGATCCTTTCGCACATACGCACAAAGGACTGGTTTTGCTCGCTGGATCTGAAAGATGCATACTTTCACATCCAGATTGCCCCCCACCACAGGCAATTCTTGAGATTTGCCTTCGAGGGAGCGGCCTATCAATATACAGTCCTTCCGTTCGGACTGTCTCTAGCTCCTCGCACATTTACGAAGTGCATGGACGCGGCTCTTTCCCCCCTGAGGCAGAAGGGAATCCGCGTCTTGAACTACCTCGACGACTGGCTCATCCTGGCCCAGTCAGAGAACGAGCTAATACATCACAGATCCGTGATCCTCAGCCACTTGCAATGCCTAGGACTCAGGGTCAATTTTGCCAAGAGCACTCTGTCTCCCAGCCAACGTATTGCGTTCCTGGGAGCAGTTTTCGACTCCATTCAAATGAAGGCAATGGTTGCGCCGCAGCGAGCTCAAGCCATCCGAAAGCTCGCGGCCTCCTTCAAAATCGGAGCCCTTCGCCCTCTCAAAGCTTTTCAGAAGATGCTGGGTCTTATGGCTTCAGCATCTCCAGTACTCCAGCTGGGCCTACTTCAAATGCGCCCTCTGCAGTACTGGTTGAAACCGAAAGTTCCGCCTCAGGCCTGGCGTCTAGGACGCCTGCGCATCAGGGTAGATCAGACCTGTGTCACAGCGCTGACTCCTTGGAAGAATTTTTCTTGGATGGAACAGGGCGTTCCCCTGGACATGGCGTGCAGAAGGAAGATGGTCTCGACAGATGCGTCCAACTCAGGTTGGGGAGCTCTGTGCGATGGCCAGCCGGCATTCGGCCAGTGGTCAGAAGCCGAAAAACGCCTTCACATCAACTGCCTAGAAATGCTAGCAGTGTGTTTAGGCCTCCATACACTTCTGCCAGTCTTAAAGGGACACCACGTCTTAGTCCGCTCGGACAACATGACGGTGGTATCGTACATAAATCACCAGGGAGGTCTTTCGTCGAGACGCCTTTTCACATTAGTGGAACGTCTCTTGCGATGGGCTCAGCTCAACTTTCGCTCGCTCAGAGCAACTCATGTGCCTGGCAGGCTGAATCAAGGAGCAGACATGCTGTCTCGGAGCAACGTCTCCTCAGACGAATGGATGCTTCATCCCCAGACGATTCAGGAAATATGGGCAGTCTTTGGCAAGGCTCAGGTAGACCTGTTCGCCTCAAAAGACAATTGTCACTGCCCAATTTATTTTTCAAAGGAGCAGGATGCATTGGCCCACGACTGGCCCAATCTCCTGTTATATGCTTTTCCCCCGATCGCCCTGATACCACACGTAGTCAGGCGGGTCAGGGAACAGAGACTCAAAATCCTGCTAGTGGCCCCCTTCTGGCAGAACCAACATTGGTTCCCAGATCTCCACCGGCTGCTGTCATCAGCACCGTGGCCTGTTCCGTTGAGACGAGATCTCTTAACGCAGGCGAACAAAACGCTTTGGCACCCCCAACCGGAACTGTGGGCGCTGCACGTCTGGTCTCTCGACGGGAGCCTTTAGATCTCCCCGAGACCGTTTTAAATACTATTTCTGAGGCCAGAGCACCCTCTACCAGGCGACTCTATGGACTCAAGTGGTCTGTCTTTTCCGCCTGGTGTTCCACCCACGGTGCAGACCCGAGTTTGTGTGACATATCATTGATTTTGTCATTTCTTCAGGAGCTGTTGGACAAGGGACGCTCTCCCTCCACGCTCAGGGTTTATGTGGCGGCCATAGCGGCATTTCATGTCCCTATGGACGGTCAGTCTGTGGGAAAGAACGATCTGATCGTTCGCTTTCTGAAGGGGTCGAGAAGGCTCAACCCTCCTCGCCCCGTCACAGTTCCTACTTGGGACCTACCCACAGTGCTGAGAGCTCTGAAGAGCCCTCCATTTGAGCCGCTGCAGTCTGTTGACCTTCGACCTCTAACGCTAAAAACTGCCCTGCTACTAGCATTGGCATCAGTCAAGCGTATGGGCGACCTACAGGCTCTATCCATAAATCCTGTATGCCTAGAATTCGGGCCAAATGACTCTAAAGTCATCCTAAAGCCGAGATGCGGCTATGTACCTAAGAGTCTCTCAACACCGTTTAGAGACCAGGTTATCTCTCTCTTGGCACTTCCCCCCTCGGAGCAAGACCAAGGCTTTAATCCCCTCTGCCCCGTGAGAGCATTGAGGTGTTATTTGGAGCGTTCGGCTTCTTTTAGGAAGTCAGAACAGCTCTTTGTGTGTTTTGGAGGCCGCAACAAAGGGTTATCGGTCACAAAACATAGACTATCCAAGTGGATAGTGGAAGCTATAATGCTGGCTTACTCTTCCTTGGGTCTGCCATGTCCCATGGGGGTAAGAGCCCATTCGACTAGAGGCGTCGCCTCGTCATGGGCCCGGTCCAGCGGAGTATCCATTGCAGAAATATGTGCGGCGGCAGGCTGGGCCTCACCGTCCACATTTGCTAGGTTTTATAATCTAGATGTCCCTGTCTTGCAGACTAGGGTCCTTTCTGCATGAGGAATTCTGTTACCAGTATTGCTATGTATGCACTTGGCCTCTGGGAGTTTCCAAGTGTATCGTTTTTCCTTGGAACGGAATGTTCATTAGGTTATCCTATTGAGCAAATTGGCTCCTACTAGCCCATCCTGTGCTAGGGCCATACAGTCGTTCCTCTACCTTAGCAACGGCGGGATTGTACTGGTTCCCCATAAGCGTCTTAACGACGCAGTACGAGTGTAGTATCGACAGGGAACGTACTCGGTTACTTTCGTAACCTCGGTTCCCTGAGATACGGGAACGAGTACTGCGTTGCTTGCCGTTGCTAAGTAGCTGCACGACTCAGTCGTCGCTTCAGTCGAAGAACCTGAGATCCTGTGGCAAAATGCACGCTTATATAGCCGAATTCTCCGCCCCTTTTGGCGCGTTCGGGCGCGAATCATTGCCACAGGCTCGTGCAGCTCCGCTGCCGAGCCATTGGTTTGTTTTCATCTCACTGCACAAACCAATGGTCGTGCAGTTACACTGCGTTATTGAAATACTTCAGTCTCAGGAGAAAAAGGAGCTTTTTCCCATAAGCGTCTTAACGACGCAGTACTCGTTCCCGTATCTCAGGGAACCGAGGTTACGAAAGTAACCGAGTACGTTTTCTGACATTTCAGGCTCCAACTTCAAAAATCATGCAAAACACTTCTAACACCTTCAGATATGTTTCTCTGTGTTGCAAAATAGGTTTTATTCATGCACAGACTGCAATTTCAATTTCTGACCGAGTTTCAGCTTGCATTGCCAGAACCAAGTTTGTTATGTGCTGAAACGCTGTTTTCTGACATTTCAGGCTCTAACTTCAAAAATCATGCAAAACACTTCTAACACCTTCAGATATGTTTCTCTGTGTTGCAAAATAGGTTTTATTCATGCACAGACTGCAATTTTAATTTTGGACCGAGTTTCAGCTTGCATTGCCTGAACCAAGTTTGTTCTGCGCTGAAAGGCTGTTTTCTGACATTTCAGACTCTAACTTAAAAAATCATGCAAAACACTTCTAACACCTTCAGATATGTTTCTGTGTGTTGAAAAATACGTTTCATTCATGCACAGACTGCAATTTTAATTTTGGACCGAGTTTCAGCTTGCATTGCCTGAACCAAGTTTGTTATGTGCTGAAAAGCCGTTTTCTGACATTTCAGGCTCTAACTTCAAAAATCATGCAAAACACTTCTAACACCTTCAGATATGTTTCTCTGTGTTGCAAAATAGGTTTTATTCATGCACAGACTGCAATTTTTATTTTGGACCGAGTTTCAGCTTGCATTGCCAGAACCAAGTTTGTTATGTGCTGAAACGCTGTTTTCTGACATTTCAGGCTCTAACTTCAAAAATCATGCAAAACACTTCTAACACCTTCAGATATGTTTCTCTGTGTTGCAAAATAGGTTTTATTCATGCACAGACTGCAATTTTAATTTTGGGCCGAGTTTCAGCTTGCATTGTCTGAACCAAGTTTGTTATGTGCTGAAAGGCCTTTTTCTGACATTTCAGGCTCTAACTTCAAAAATCATGCAAAACACTTCTAACACCTTCAGATATGTTTCTCTGTGTTGCAAAATAGGTTTTATTCATGCACACACTGCAATTTTAATTTTGGACCGAGTTTCAGCTTGCATTGCCTGAACCAAGTTTGTTATGTGCTGAAACGCCGTTTTCTGACATTTCAGGCTCCAACTTCAAAAATCATGCAAAACACTTCTAACACCTTCAGATATGTTTCTCTGTGTTGCAAAATAGGTTTTATTCATGCACAGACTGCAATTTTAATTTCTGACCGAGTTTCAGCTTGCATTGCCAGAACCAAGTTTGTTATGTGCTGAAACGCTGTTTTCTGACATTTCAGGCTCTAACTTCAAAAATCATGCAAAACACTTCTAACAGCTTCAGATATGTTTCTCTGTGTTGCAAAATAGGTTTTATTCATGCACAGACTGCAATTTTGATTTTGGAAAGAGTTTCAGCTTGCATTGCCAGAACCAAGTTTGTTAAGTGCTGAAACGCTGTTTTCTGACATTTCAGGCTCTAACTTCAAAAATCATGCAAAACACTTCTAACACCTTCAGATATGTTTCTCTGTGTTGCAAAATAGGTTTTATTCATGCACAGACTGCAATTTTAATTTCTGACCGAGTTTCAGCTTGCGTTGCCAGAACCAAGTTTGTTATGTGCTGAAACGCTGTTTTCTGACATTTCAGGCTCTAACTTCAAAAATCATGCAAAACACTTCTAACACCTTCAGATATGTTTCTCTGTGTTGCAAAATAGGTTTTATTCATGCACACACTGCAATTTTAATTTTGGACCGAGTTTCAGCTTGCATTGCCTGAACCAAGTTTGTTCTGCGCTGAAAGGCTGTTTTCTGACATTTCAGACTCTAACTTAAAAAATCATGCAAAACACTTCTAACACCTTCAGATATGTTTCTGTGTGTTGAAAAATACGTTTCATTCATGCACAGACTGCAATTTTAATTTTGGACCGAGTTTCAGCTTGCATTGCCTGAACCAAGTTTGTTATGTGCTGAAAAGCCGTTTTCTGACATTTCAGGCTCTAACTTCAAAAATCATGCAAAACACTTCTAACACCTTCAGATATGTTTCTCTGTGTTGCAAAATAGGTTTTATTCATGCACAGACTGCAATTTTTATTTTGGACCGAGTTTCAGCTTGCATTGCCAGAACCAAGTTTGTTATGTGCTGAAACGCTGTTTTCTGACATTTCAGGCTCTAACTTCAAAAATCATGCAAAACACTTCTAACACCTTCAGATATGTTTCTCTGTGTTGCAAAATAGGTTTTATTCATGCACACACTGCAATTTTAATTTTGGACCGAGTTTCAGCTTGCATTGCCTGAACCAAATTTGTTATGTGCTGAAACGCCGTTTTCTGACATTTCAGGCTCCAACTTCAAAAATCATGCAAAACACTTCTAACACCTTCAGATATGTTTCTCTGTGTTGCAAAATAGGTTTTATTCATGCACAGACTGCAATTTTAATTTCTGACCGAGTTTCAGCTTGCATTGCCAGAACCAAGTTTGTTATGTGCTGAAACGCTGTTTTCTGACATTTCAGGCTCTAACTTCAAAAATCATGCAAAACACTTCTAACAGCTTCAGATATGTTTCTCTGTGTTGCAAAATAGGTTTTATTCATGCACAGACTGCAATTTTGATTTTGGAAAGAGTTTCAGCTTGCATTGCCAGAACCAAGTTTGTTAAGTGCTGAAACGCTGTTTTCTGACATTTCAGGCTCTAACTTCAAAAATCATGCAAAACACTTCTAACACCTTCAGATATGTTTCTCTGTGTTGCAAAATAGGTTTTATTCATGCACAGACTGCAATTTTAATTTCTGACCGAGTTTCAGCTTGCGTTGCCAGAACCAAGTTTGTTATGTGCTGAAACGCTGTTTTCTGACATTTCAGGCTCTAACTTCAAAAATCATGCAAAACACTTCTAACACCTTCAGATATGTTTCTCTGTGTTGCAAAATAGGTTTTATTCATGCACACACTGCAATTTTAATTTTGGACCGAGTTTCAGCTTGCATTGCCTGAACCAAGTTTGTTATGTGCTGAAAGGCTGTTTTCTGACATTTCAGACTCTAACTTAAAAAATCATGCAAAACACTTCTAACACCTTCAGATATGTTTCTGTGTGTTGAAAAATACGTTTCATTCATGCACAGACTGCAATTTTAATTTTGGACCGAGTTTCAGCTTGCATTGCCTGAACCAAGTTTGTTATGTGCTGAAAAGCCGTTTTCTGACATTTCAGGCTCTAACTTCAAAAATCATGCAAAACACTTCTAACACCTTCAGATATGTTTCTCTGTGTTGCAAAATAGGTTTTATTCATGCACAGACTGCAATTTTTATTTTGGACCGAGTTTCAGCTTGCATTGCCAGAACCAAGTTTGTTATGTGCTGAAACGCTGTTTTCTGACATTTCAGGCTCTAACTTCAAAAATCATGCAAAACACTTCTAACACCTTCAGATATGTTTCTCTGTGTTGCAAAATAGGTTTTATTCATGCACACACTGCAATTTTAATTTTGGACCGAGTTTCAGCTTGCATTGCCTGAACCAAATTTGTTATGTGCTGAAACGCCGTTTTCTGACATTTCAGGCTCTAACTTCAAAAATCATGCAAAACACTTCTAACACCTTCAGATATGTTTCTCTGTGTTGCAAAATAGGTTTTATTCATGCACAGACTGCAATTTTTATTTTGGACCGAGTTTCAGCTTGCATTGCCAGAACCAAGTTTGTTATGTGCTGAAACGCTGTTTTCTGACATTTCAGGCTCTAACTTCAAAAATCATGCAAAACACTTCTAACACCTTCAGATATGTTTCTCTGTGTTGCAAAATAGGTTTTATTCATGCACAGACTGCAATTTTAATTTTGGGCCGAGTTTCAGCTTGCATTGTCTGAACCAAGTTTGTTATGTGCTGAAAGGCCTTTTTCTGACATTTCAGGCTCTAACTTCAAAAATCATGCAAAACACTTCTAACACCTTCAGATATGTTTCTCTGTGTTGCAAAATAGGTTTTATTCATGCACAGACTGCAATTTTAATTTCTGACCGAGTTTCAGCTTGCATTGCCAGAACCAAGTTTGTTATGTGCTGAAACGCTGTTTTCTGACATTTCAGGCTCTAACTTCAAAAATCATGCAAAACACTTCTAACACCTTCAGATATGTTTCTCTGTGTTGCAAAATAGGTTTTATTCATGCACAGACTGCAATTTTTATTTTGGACCGATTTTCAGCTTGCATTGCCAGAACCAAGTTTGTTATGTGCTGAAACGCTGTTTTCTGACATTTCAGGCTCTAACTTCAAAAATCATGCAAAACACTTCTAACACCTTCAGATATGTTTCTCTGTGTTGCAAAATAGGTTTTATTCATGCACACACTGCAATTTTAATTTTGGACCGAGTTTCAGCTTGCATTGCCTGAACCAAGTTTGTTATGTGCTGAAACGCCGTTTTCTGACATTTCAGGCTCCAACTTCAAAAATCATGCAAAACACTTCTAACACCTTCAGATATGTTTCTCTGTGTTGCAAAATAGGTTTTATTCATGCACAGACTGCAATTTTAATTTCTGACCGAGTTTCAGCTTGCATTGCCAGAACCAAGTTTGTTATGTGCTGAAACGCTGTTTTCTGACATTTCAGGCTCTAACTTCAAAAATCATGCAAAACACTTCTAACACCTTCAGATATCTTTCTCTGTGTTGCAAAATAGGCTTTATTCATGCACAGACTGCAATTTTAATTTTGGGCCGAGTTTCAGCTTGCATTGCCTGAACCAAGTTTGTTATGTGCTGAAACGGCGTTTTCTGACATTTCAGGCTCTAACTTCAAAAATCATGCAAAACACTTCTAACACCTTCAGATATGTTTCTCTGTGTTGCAAAATAGGTTTTATTCATGCACAGACTGCAATTTTAATTTTGGGCCGAGTTTCAGCTTGCATTGTCTGAACCAAGTTTGTTATGTGCTGAAAGGCCTTTTTCTGACATTTCAGGCTCTAACTTCAAAAATCATGCAAAACACTTCTAACACCTTCAGATATGTTTCTCTGTGTTGCAAAATAGGTTTTATTCATGCACAGACTGCAATTTTGATTTTGGAAAGAGTTTCAGCTTGCATTGCCAGAACCAAGTTTGTTAAGTGCTGAAACGCTGTTTTCTGACATTTCAGGCTCTAACTTCAAAAATCATGCAAAACACTTCTAACACCTTCAGATATGTTTCTCTGTGTTGCAAAATAGGTTTTATTCATGCACAGACTGCAATTTTAATTTTGGGCCGAGTTTCAGCTTGCATTGCCTGAACCAAGTTTGTTATGTGCTGAAACGGCGTTTTCTGACATTTCAGGCTCTAACTTCAAAAATCATGCAAAACACTTCTAACACCTTCAGATATGTTTCTCTGTGTTGCAAAATAGGTTTTATTCATGCACAGACTGCAATTTTTATTTTGGACCGAGTTTCAGCTTGCATTGCCAGAACCAAGTTTGTTATGTGCTGAAAGGCCTTTTTCTGACATTTCAGGCTCTAACTTCAAAAATCATGCAAAACACTTCTAACACCTTCAGATATGTTTCTCTGTGTTGCAAAATAGGTTTTATTCATGCACACACTGCAATTTTAATTTTGGACCGAGTTTCAGCTTGCATTGCCTGAACCAAGTTTGTTATGTGCTGAAACGCCGTTTTCTGACATTTCAGGCTCCAACTTCAAAAATCATGCAAAACACTTCTAAAACCTTCAGATATGTTTCTCTGTGTTGCAAAATAGGTTTTATTCATGCACAGACTGCAATTTTAATTTCTGACCGAGTTTCAGCTTGCATTGCCAGAACCAAGTTTGTTATGTGCTGAAACGCTGTTTTCTGACATTTCAGGCTCTAACTTCAAAAATCATGCAAAACACTTCTAACACCTTCAGATATGTTTCTCTGTGTTGCAAAATAGGTTTTATTCATGCACAGACTGCAATTTTGATTTTGGAAAGAGTTTCAGCTTGCATTGCCAGAACCAAGTTTGTTAAGTGCTGAAACGCTGTTTTCTGACATTTCAGGCTCTAACTTCAAAAATCATGCAAAACACTTCTAACACCTTCAGATATGTTTCTCTGTGTTTCAAAATAGGTTTTATTAATGCACAGACTGCAATTTTAATTTTGGGCCGAGTTTCAGCTTGCATTGTCTGAACCAAGTTTGTTATGTGCTGAAAGGCCTTTTTCTGACATTTCAGGCTCTAACTTCAAAAATCATGCAAAACACTTCTAACACCTTCAGATATGTTTCTCTGTGTTGCCAAATAGGTTTTATTCATGCACAGACTGCAATTTTAATTTCTGACCGAGTTTCAGCTTGCGTTGCCAGAACCAAGTTTGTTATGTGCTGAAACGCTGTATTCTGACATTTCAGGCTCTAACTTCAAAAATCATGCAAAACACTTCTAACACCTTCAGATATGTTTCTCTGTGTTGCAAAATAGGTTTTATTCATGCACACACTGCAATTTTAATTTTGGACCGAGTTTCAGCTTGCATTGCCTGAACCAAGTTTGTTATGTGCTGAAACGCCGTTTTCTGACATTTCAGGCTCCAACTTCAAAAATCATGCAAAACACTTCTAACACCTTCAGATATGTTTCTCTGTGTTGCAAAATAGGTTTTATTCATGCACAGACTGCAATTTTAATTTCTGACCGAGTTTCAGCTTGCATTGCCAGAACCAAGTTTGTTATGTGCTGAAACGCTGTTTTCTGACATTTCAGGCTCTAACTTCAAAAATCATGCAAAACACTTCTAACACCTTCAGATATGTTTCTCTGTGTTGCAAAATAGGTTTTATTCATGCACAGACTGCAATTTTAATTTTGGACCGAGTTTCAGCTTGCATTGCCTGAACCAAGTTTGTTCTGCACTGAAAGGCTGTTTTCTGACATTTCAGACTCTAACTTAAAAAATCATGCAAAACACTTCTAACACCTTCAGATATGTTTCTGTGTGTTGAAAAATACGTTTCATTCATGCACAGACTGCAATTTTAATTTTGGACCGAGTTTCAGCTTGCATTGCCTGAACCAAGTTTGTTATGTGCTGAAAAGCCGTTTTCTGACATTTCAGGCTCTAACTTCAAAAATCATGCAAAACACTTCTAACACCTTCAGATATGTTTCTCTGTGTTGCAAAATAGGTTTTATTCATGCACAGACTGCAATTTTTATTTTGGACCGAGTTTCAGCTTGCATTGCCTGAACCAAGTTTGTTCTGCACTGAAAGGCTGTTTTCTGACATTTCAGACTCTAACTTAAAAAATCATGCAAAACACTTCTAACACCTTCAGATATGTTTCTGTGTGTTGAAAAATACGTTTCATTCATGCACAGACTGCAATTTTAATTTTGGACCGAGTTTCAGCTTGCATTGCCTGAACCAAGTTTGTTATGTGCTGAAAAGCCGTTTTCTGACATTTCAGGCTCTAACTTCAAAAATCATGCAAAACACTTCTAACACCTTCAGATATGTTTCTCTGTGTTGCAAAATAGGTTTTATTCATGCACAGACTGCAATTTTTATTTTGGACCGAGTTTCAGCTTGCATTGCCAGAACCAAGTTTGTTATGTGCTGAAACGCTGTTTTCTGACATTTCAGGCTCTAACTTCAAAAATCATGCAAAACACTTCTAACACCTTCAGATATGTTTCTCTGTGTTGCAAAATAGGTTTTATTCATGCACACACTGCAATTTTAATTTTGGACCGAGTTTCAGCTTGCATTGCCTGAACCAAGTTTGTTATGTGCTGAAACGCCGTTTTCTGACATTTCAGGCTCCAACTTCAAAAATCATGCAAAACACTTCTAACACCTTCAGATATGTTTCTCTGTGTTGCAAAATAGGTTTTATTCATGCACACACTGCAATTTTAATTTTGGACCGAGTTTCAGCTTGCATTGCCTGAACCAAGTTTGTTATGTGCTGAAACGCCGTTTTCTGACATTTCAGGCTCCAACTTCAAAAATCATGCAAAACACTTCTAACACCTTCAGATATGTTTCTCTGTTTTGCAAAATAGGTTTTATTCATGCACAGACTGCAATTTTAATTTTGGGCCGAGTTTCAGCTTGCATTGTCTGAACCAAGTTTGTTATGTGCTGAAAGGCCTTTTTCTGACATTTCAGGCTCTAACTTCAAAAATCATGCAAAACACTTCTAACACCTTCAGATATGTTTCTCTGTGTTGCAAAATAGGTTTTATTCATGCACAGACTGCAATTTTAATTTCTGACCGAGATTCAGCTTGCGTTGCCAGAACCAAGTTTGTTATGTGCTGAAACGCTGTTTTCTGACATTTCAGGCTCTAACTTCAAAAATCATGCAAAACACTTCTAACACCTTCAGATATGTTTCTCTGTGTTGCAAAATAGGTTTTATTCATGCACACACTGCAATTTTAATTTTGGACCGAGTTTCAGCTTGCATTGCCTGAACCAAGTTTGTTATGTGCTGAGAAACGCCGTTTTCTGACATTTCAGGCTCCAACTTCAAAATTCATGCAAAACACTTCTAACACCTTCAGATATGTTTCTCTGTGTTGCAAAATAGGTTTTATTCATGCACAGACTGCAATTTTAATTTTGGACCGAGTTTCAGCTTGCATTGCCTGAACCAAGTTTGTTCTGCGCTGAAAGGCTGTTTTCTGACATTTCAGGCTCTAACTTCAAAAATCATGCAAAACACTTCTAACACCTTCAGATATGTTTCTCTGTGTTGCAAAAAAGGTTTTATTCATGCACAGACTGCATTTTTTATTTTGGACCGAGTTTCAGCTTGCATTGCCAGAACCAAGTTTGTTATGTGCTGAAACGCTGTTTTCTGACATTTCAGGCTCTAACTTCAAAAATCATGCAAAACACTTCTAACACCTTCAGATATGTTTCTCTGTGTTGCAAAATAGGTTTTATTCATGCACAGACTGCAATTTTAATTTTGGGCCGAGTTTCAGCTTGCATTGTCTGAACCAAGTTTGTTATGTGCTGAAAGGCCTTTTTCTGACATTTCAGGCTCTAACTTCAAAAATCATGCAAAACACTTCTAACACCTTCAGATATGTTTCTCTGTGTTGCAAAATAGGTTTTATTCATGCACACACTGCAATTGTAATTTTGGACCGAGTTTCAGCTTGCATTGCCTGAACCAAGTTTGTTAAGTGCTGAAACGCTGTTTTCTGACATTTCAGGCTCTAACTTCAAAAATCATGCAAAACACTTCTAACACCTTCAGATATGTTTCTCTGTGTTGCAAAATAGGTTTTATTCATGCACAGACTGCAATTTTAATTTTGGGCCGAGTTTCAGCTTGCATTGCCTGAACCAAGTTTGTTATGTGCTGAAACGGCGTTTTCTGACATTTCAGGCTCTAACTTCAAAAATCATGCAAAACACTTCTAACACCTTCAGATATGTTTCTCTGTGTTGCAAAATAGGTTTTATTCATGCACAGACTGCAATTTTTATTTTGGACCGAGTTTCAGCTTGCATTGCCAGAACCAAGTTTGTTATGTGCTGAAACGCTGTTTTCTGACATTTCAGGCTCTAACTTCAAAAATCATGCAAAACACTTCTAACACCTTCAGATATGTTTCTCTGTGTTGCAAAATAGGTTTTATTCATGCACAGACTGCAATTTTAATTTTGGGCCGAGTTTCAGCTTGCATTGTCTGAACCAAGTTTGTTATGTGCTGAAAGGCCTTTTTCTGACATTTCAGGCTCTAACTTCAAAAATCATGCAAAACACTTCTAACACCTTCAGATATGTTTCTCTGTGTTGCAAAATAGGTTTTATTCATGCACACACTGCAATTTTAATTTTGGACCGAGTTTCAGCTTGCATTGCCTGAACCAAGTTTGTTATGTGCTGAAAGGCTGTTTTCTGACATTTCAGGCTCTAACTTCAAAAATCATGCAAAACACTTCTAACACCTTCAGATATGTTTCTCTGTGTTGCAAAATAGGTTTTATTCATGCACAGACTGCAATTTTGATTTTGGAAAGAGTTTCAGCTTGCATTGCCAGAACCAAGTTTGTTAAGTGCTGAAACGCTGTTTTCTGACATTTCAGGCTCTAACTTCAAAAATCATGCAAAACACTTCTAACACCTTCAGATATGTTTCTCTGTGTTGCAAAATAGGTTTTATTAATGCACAGACTGCAATTTTAATTTTGGGCCGAGTTTCAGCTTGCATTGTCTGAACCAAGTTTGTTATGTGCTGAAAGGCCTTTTTCTGACATTTCAGGCTCTAACTTCAAAAATCATGCAAAACACTTCTAACACCTTCAGATATGTTTCTCTGTGTTGCCAAATAGGTTTTATTCATGCACAGACGGCAATTTTAATTTCTGACCGAGTTTCAGCTTGCGTTGCCAGAACCAAGTTTGTTATGTGCTGAAACGCTGTATTCTGACATTTCAGGCTCTAACTTCAAAAATCATGCAAAACACTTCTAACACCTTCAGATATGTTTCTCTGTGTTGCAAAATAGGTTTTATTCATGCACACACTGCAATTTTAATTTTGGACCGAGTTTCAGCTTGCATTGCCTGAACCAAGTTTGTTATGTGCTGAAACGCCGTTTTCTGACATTTCAGGCTCCAACTTCAAAAATCATGCAAAACACTTCTAACACCTTCAGATATGTTTCTCTGTGTTGCAAAATAGGTTTTATTCATGCACAGACTGCAATTTTAATTTCTGACCGAGTTTCAGCTTGCATTGCCAGAACCAAGTTTGTTATGTGCTGAAACGCTGTTTTCTGACATTTCAGGCTCTAACTTCAAAAATCATGCAAAACACTTCTAACACCTTCAGATATGTTTCTCTGTGTTGCAAAATAGGTTTTATTCATGCACAGACTGCAATTTTAATTTTGGACCGAGTTTCAGCTTGCATTGCCTGAACCAAGTTTGTTCTGCGCTGAAAGGCTGTTTTCTGACATTTCAGACTCTAACTTAAAAAATCATGCAAAACACTTCTAACACCTTCAGATATGTTTCTGTGTGTTGAAAAATAGGTTTCATTCATGCACAGACTGCAATTTTAATTTTGGACCGAGTTTCAGCTTGCATTGCCTGAACCAAGTTTGTTATGTGCTGAAAAGCCGTTTTCTGACATTTCAGGCTCTAACTTCAAAAATCATGCAAAACACTTCTAACACCTTCAGATATGTTTCTCTGTGTTGCAAAATAGGTTTTATTCATGCACAGACTGCAATTTTTATTTTGGACCGAGTTTCAGCTTGCATTGCCAGAACCAAGTTTGTTATGTGCTGAAACGCTGTTTTCTGACATTTCAGGCTCTAACTTCAAAAATCATGCAAAACACTTCTAACACCTTCAGATATGTTTCTCTGTGTTGCAAAATAGGTTTTATTCATGCACACACTGCAATTTTAATTTTGGACCGAGTTTCAGCTTGCATTGCCTGAACCAAGTTTGTTATGTGCTGAAACGCCGTTTTCTGACATTTCAGGCTCCAACTTCAAAAATCATGCAAAACACTTCTAACACCTTCAGATATGTTTCTCTGTGTTGCAAAATAGGTTTTATTCATGCACAGACTGCAATTTTAATTTCTGACCGAGTTTCAGCTTGCATTGCCAGAACCAAGTTTGTTATGTGCTGAAACGCTGTTTTCTGACATTTCAGGCTCTAACTTCAAAAATCATGCAAAACACTTCTAACACCTTCAGATATGTTTCTCTGTGTTGCAAAATAGGTTTTATTCATGCACACACTGCAATTTTAATTTTGGACCGAGTTTCAGCTTGCATTGCCTGAACCAAGTTTGTTATGTGCTGAAACGCCGTTTTCTGACATTTCAGGCTCCAACTTCAAAAATCATGCAAAACACTTCTAACACCTTCAGATATGTTTCTCTGTTTTGCAAAATAGGTTTTATTCATGCACAGAGTGCAATTTTAATTTTGGGCCGAGTTTCAGCTTGCATTGTCTGAACCAAGTTTGTTATGTGCTGAAAGGCCTTTTTCTGACATTTCAGGCTCTAACTTCAAAAATCATGCAAAACACTTCTAACACCTTCAGATATGTTTCTCTGTGTTGCAAAATAGGTTTTATTCATGCACAGACTGCAATTTTAATTTCTGACCGAGTTTCAGCTTGCATTGCCAGAACCAAGTTTGTTATGTGCTGAAACGCTGTTTTCTGACATTTCAGGCTCTAACTTCAAAAATCATGCAAAACACTTCTAACACCTTCAGATATGTTTCTCTGTGTTGCAAAATAGGTTTTATTCATGCACAGACTGCAATTTTAATTTTGGACCGAGTTTCAGCTTGCATTGCCTGAACCAAGTTTGTTCTGCGCTGAAAGGCTGTTTTCTGACATTTCAGGCTCTAACTTCAAAAATCATGCAAAACACTTCTAACACCTTCAGATATGTTTCTCTGTGTTGCAAAAAAGGTTTTATTCATGCACAGACTGCATTTTTTATTTTGGACCGAGTTTCAGCTTGCATTGCCAGAACCAAGTTTGTTATGTGCTGAAACGCTGTTTTCTGACATTTCAGGCTCTAACTTCAAAAATCATGCAAAACACTTCTAACACCTTCAGATATGTTTCTCTGTGTTGCAAAATAGGTTTTATTCATGCACAGACTGCAATTTTAATTTTGGGCCGAGTTTCAGCTTGCATTGTCTGAACCAAGTTTGTTATGTGCTGAAAGGCCTTTTTCTGACATTTCAGGCTCTAACTTCAAAAATCATGCAAAACACTTCTAACACCTTCAGATATGTTTCTCTGTGTTGCAAAATAGGTTTTATTCATGCACACACTGCAATTGTAATTTTGGACCGAGTTTCAGCTTGCATTGCCTGAACCAAGTTTGTTATGTGCTGAAACGCCGTTTTCTGACATTTCAGGCTCCAACTTCAAAAATCATGCAAAACACTTCTAACACCTTCAGATATGTTTCTCTGTGTTGCAAAATAGGTTTTATTCATGCACAGACTGCAATTTTAATTTCTGACCGAGTTTCAGCTTGCAATGCCAGAACCAAGTTTGTTATGTGCTGAAACGCTGTTTTCTGACATTTCAGGCTCTAACTTCAAAAATCATGCAAAACACTTCTAACACCTTCAGATATGTTTCTCTGTGTTGCAAAATATGTTTTATTCATGCACAGACTGCAATTTTGATTTTGGAAAGAGTTTCAGCTTGCATTGCCAGAACCAAGTTTGTTAAGTGCTGAAACGCTGTTTTCTGACATTTCAGGCTCTAACTTCAAAAATCATGCAAAACACTTCTAACACCTTCAGATATGTTTCTCTGTGTTGCAAAATAGGTTTTATTCATGCACAGACTGCAATTTTAATTTTGGGCCGAGTTTCAGCTTGCAATGCCAGAACCAAGTTTGTTATGTGCTGAAACGCTGTTTTCTGACATTTCAGGCTCTAACTTCAAAAATCATGCAAAACACTTCTAACACCTTCAGATATTTTTCTCTGTGTTGCAAAATAGGTTTTATTCATGCACAGACTGCAATTTTAATTTTGGGCCGAGTTTCAGCTTGCATTGTCTGAACCAAGTTTGTTATGTGCTGAAAGGCCTTTTTCTGACATTTCAGGCTCTAACTTCAAAAATCATGCAAAACACTTCTAACACCTTCAGATATGTTTCTCTGTGTTGCAAAATAGGTTTTATTCATGCACAGACTGCAATTTTAATTTCTAACCGAGTTTCAGCTTGCGTTGCCAGAACCAAGTTTGTTATGTGCTGAAACGCTGTTTTCTGACATTTCAGGCTCTAACTTCAAAAATCATGCAAAACACTTCTAACACCTTCAGATATGTTTCTCTGTGTTGCAAAATAGGTTTTATTCATGCACACACTGCAATTTTAATTTTGGACCGAGTTTCAGCTTGCATTGCCTGAACCAAGTTTGTTATGTGCTGAAACGCTGTTTTCTGACATTTCAGGCTCTAACTTCAAAAATCATGCAAAACACTTCTAACACCTTCAGATATGTTTCTCTGTGTTGCAAAATAGGTTTTATTCATGCACAGAATGCAATTTTAATTTCTGACCGAGTTTCAGCTTGCAATGCCAGAACCAAGTTTGTTATGTGCTGAAACGCTGTTTTCTGACATTTCAGGCTCTAACTTCAAAAATCATGCAAAACACTTCTAACACCTTCAGATATGTTTCTCTGTGTTGCAAAATATGTTTTATTCATGCACAGACTGCAATTTTGATTTTGGAAAGAGTTTCAGCTTGCATTGCCAGAACCAAGTTTGTTAAGTGCTGAAACGCTGTTTTCTGACATTTCAGGCTCTAACTTCAAAAATCATGCAAAACACTTCTAACACCTTCAGATATGTTTCTCTGTGTTGCAAAATAGGTTTTATTCATGCACAGACTGCAATTTTAATTTTGGGCCGAGTTTCAGCTTGCATTGTCTTTACCAAGTTTGATATGTGCTGAAAGGCCTTTTTCTGACATTTCAGGCTCTAACTTCAAAAATCATGCAAAACACTTCTAACACCTTCAGATATGTTTCTCTGTGTTGCAAAATAGGTTTTATTCATGCACAGACTGCAATTTTAATTTCTGACCGAGTTTCAGCTTGCGTTGCCAGAACCAAGTTTGTTATGTGCTGAAACGCTGTTTTCTGACATTTCAGGCTCTAACTTCAAAAATCATGCAAAACACTTCTAACACCTTCAGATATGTTTCTCTGTGTTGCAAAATAGGTTTTATTCATGCACACACTGCAATTTTAATTTTGGACCGAGTTTCAGCTTGCATTGCCTGAACCAAGTTTGTTATGTGCTGAAACGCCGTTTTCTGACATTTCAGGCTCCAACTTCAAAAATCATGCAAAACACTTCTAACACCTTCAGATATGTTTCTCTGTGTTGCAAAATAGGTTTTATTCATGCACAGACTGCAATTTTAATTTCTGACCGAGTTTCAGCTTGCATTGCCAGAACCAAGTTTGTTATGTGCTGAAACGCTGTTTTCTGACATTTCAGGCTCTAACTTCAAAAATCATGCAAAACACTTCTAACACCTTCAGATATGTTTCTCTGTGTTGCAAAATAGGTTTTATTCATGCACAGACTGCAATTTTAATTTTGGACCGAGTTTCAGCTTGCATTGCCTGAACCAAGTTTGTTCTGCGCTGAAAGGCTGTTTTCTGACATTTCAGACTCTAACTTAAAAAATCATGCAAAACACTTCTAACACCTTCAGATATGTTTCTGTGTGTTGAAAAATAGGTTTTATTCATGCACAGACTGCAATTTTAATTTTGGACCGAGTTTCAGCTTGGATTGCCTGAACCAAGTTTGTTAAGTGCTGAAACGCTGTTTTCTGACATTTCAGGCTCTAACTTCAAAAATCATGCAAAACACTTCTAACACCTTCAGATATGTTTCTCTGTGTTGCAAAATAGGTTTTATTCATGCACACACTGCAATTTTAATTTTGGACCGAGTTTCAGCTTGCATTGCCTGAACCAAGTTTGTTAAGTGCTGAAACGCTGTTTTCTGACATTTCAGGCTCTAACTTCAAAAATCATGCAAAACACTTCTAACAGCTTCAGATATGTTTCTCTGTGTTGCAAAATAGGTTTTATTCATGCACAGACTGCAATTTTGATTTTGGAAAGAGTTTCAGCTTGCATTGCCAGAACCAAGTTTGTTAAGTGCTGAAACGCTGTTTTCTGACATTTCAGGCTCTAACTTCAAAAATCATGCAAAACACTTCTAACACCTTCAGATATGTTTCTCTGTGTTGCAAAATAGGTTTTATTCATGCACAGACTGCAATTTTAATTTTGGGCCGAGTTTCAGCTTGCATTGTCTTTACCAAGTTTGATATGTGCTGAAAGGCCTTTTTCTGACATTTCAGGCTCTAACTTCAAAAATCATGCAAAACACTTCTAACACCTTCAGATATGTTTCTCTGTGTTGCAAAATAGGTTTTATTCATGCACAGACTGCAATTTTTATTTTGGACCGAGTTTCAGCTTGCATTGCCAGAACCAAGTTTGTTATGTGCTGAAACGCTGTTTTCTGACATTTCAGGCTCTAACTTCAAAAATCATGCAAAACACTTCTAACACCTTCAGATATGTTTCTCTGTGTTGCAAAATAGGTTTTATTCATGCACACACTGCAATTTTAATTTTGGACCGAGTTTCAGCTTGCATTGCCTGAACCAAGTTTGTTATGTGCTGAAACGCCGTTTTCTGACATTTCAGGCTCCAACTTCAAAAATCATGCAAAACACTTCTAACACCTTCAGATATGTTTCTCTGTGTTGCAAAATAGGTTTTATTCATGCACACACTGCAATTTTAATTTTGGACCGAGTTTCAGCTTGCATTGCCTGAACCAAGTTTGTTATGTGCTGAAACGCCGTTTTCTGACATTTCAGGCTCCAACTTCAAAAATCATGCAAAACACTTCTAACACCTTCAGATATGTTTCTCTGTTTTGCAAAATAGGTTTTATTCATGCACAGACTGCAATTTTAATTTTGGGCCGAGTTTCAGCTTGCATTGTCTGAACCAAGTTTGTTATGTGCTGAAAGGCCTTTTTCTGACATTTCAGGCTCTAACTTCAAAAATCATGCAAAACACTTCTAACACCTTCAGATATGTTTCTCTGTGTTGCAAAATAGGTTTTATTCATGCACAGACTGCAATTTTAATTTCTGACCGAGATTCAGCTTGCGTTGCCAGAACCAAGTTTGTTATGTGCTGAAACGCTGTTTTCTGACATTTCAGGCTCTAACTTCAAAAATCATGCAAAACACTTCTAACACCTTCAGATATGTTTCTCTGTGTTGCAAAATAGGTTTTATTCATGCACACACTGCAATTTTAATTTTGGACCGAGTTTCAGCTTGCATTGCCTGAACCAAGTTTGTTATGTGCTGAGAAACGCCGTTTTCTGACATTTCAGGCTCCAACTTCAAAATTCATGCAAAACACTTCTAACACCTTCAGATATGTTTCTCTGTGTTGCAAAATAGGTTTTATTCATGCACAGACTGCAATTTTAATTTTGGACCGAGTTTCAGCTTGCATTGCCTGAACCAAGTTTGTTCTGCGCTGAAAGGCTGTTTTCTGACATTTCAGGCTCTAACTTCAAAAATCATGCAAAACACTTCTAACACCTTCAGATATGTTTCTCTGTGTTGCAAAAAAGGTTTTATTCATGCACAGACTGCATTTTTTATTTTGGACCGAGTTTCAGCTTGCATTGCCAGAACCAAGTTTGTTATGTGCTGAAACGCTGTTTTCTGACATTTCAGGCTCTAACTTCAAAAATCATGCAAAACACTTCTAACACCTTCAGATATGTTTCTCTGTGTTGCAAAATAGGTTTTATTCATGCACAGACTGCAATTTTAATTTTGGGCCGAGTTTCAGCTTGCATTGTCTGAACCAAGTTTGTTATGTGCTGAAAGGCCTTTTTCTGACATTTCAGGCTCTAACTTCAAAAATCATGCAAAACACTTCTAACACCTTCAGATATGTTTCTCTGTGTTGCAAAATAGGTTTTATTCATGCACACACTGCAATTGTAATTTTGGACCGAGTTTCAGCTTGCATTGCCTGAACCAAGTTTGTTAAGTGCTGAAACGCTGTTTTCTGACATTTCAGGCTCTAACTTCAAAAATCATGCAAAACACTTCTAACACCTTCAGATATGTTTCTCTGTGTTGCAAAATAGGTTTTATTCATGCACAGACTGCAATTTTAATTTTGGGCCGAGTTTCAGCTTGCATTGCCTGAACCAAGTTTGTTATGTGCTGAAACGGCGTTTTCTGACATTTCAGGCTCTAACTTCAAAAATCATGCAAAACACTTCTAACACCTTCAGATATGTTTCTCTGTGTTGCAAAATAGGTTTTATTCATGCACAGACTGCAATTTTTATTTTGGACCGAGTTTCAGCTTGCATTGCCAGAACCAAGTTTGTTATGTGCTGAAACGCTGTTTTCTGACATTTCAGGCTCTAACTTCAAAAATCATGCAAAACACTTCTAACACCTTCAGATATGTTTCTCTGTGTTGCAAAATAGGTTTTATTCATGCACAGACTGCAATTTTAATTTTGGGCCGAGTTTCAGCTTGCATTGTCTGAACCAAGTTTGTTATGTGCTGAAAGGCCTTTTTCTGACATTTCAGGCTCTAACTTCAAAAATCATGCAAAACACTTCTAACACCTTCAGATATGTTTCTCTGTGTTGCAAAATAGGTTTTATTCATGCACACACTGCAATTTTAATTTTGGACCGAGTTTCAGCTTGCATTGCCTGAACCAAGTTTGTTATGTGCTGAAAGGCTGTTTTCTGACATTTCAGGCTCTAACTTCAAAAATCATGCAAAACACTTCTAACACCTTCAGATATGTTTCTCTGTGTTGCAAAATAGGTTTTATTCATGCACAGACTGCAATTTTGATTTTGGAAAGAGTTTCAGCTTGCATTGCCAGAACCAAGTTTGTTAAGTGCTGAAACGCTGTTTTCTGACATTTCAGGCTCTAACTTCAAAAATCATGCTAAACACTTCTAACACCTTCAGATATGTTTCTCTGTGTTGCAAAATAGGTTTTATTAATGCACAGACTGCAATTTTAATTTTGGGCCGAGTTTCAGCTTGCATTGTCTGAACCAAGTTTGTTATGTGCTGAAAGGCCTTTTTCTGACATTTCAGGCTCTAACTTCAAAAATCATGCAAAACACTTCTAACACCTTCAGATATGTTTCTCTGTGTTGCCAAATAGGTTTTATTCATGCACAGACGGCAATTTTAATTTCTGACCGAGTTTCAGCTTGCGTTGCCAGAACCAAGTTTGTTATGTGCTGAAACGCTGTATTCTGACATTTCAGGCTCTAACTTCAAAAATCATGCAAAACACTTCTAACACCTTCAGATATGTTTCTCTGTGTTGCAAAATAGGTTTTATTCATGCACACACTGCAATTTTAATTTTGGACCGAGTTTCAGCTTGCATTGCCTGAACCAAGTTTGTTATGTGCTGAAACGCCGTTTTATGACATTTCAGGCTCCAACTTCAAAAATCATGCAAAACACTTCTAACACCTTCAGATATGTTTCTCTGTGTTGCAAAATAGGTTTTATTCATGCACAGACTGCAATTTTAATTTCTGACCGAGTTTCAGCTTGCATTGCCAGAACCAAGTTTGTTATGTGCTGAAACGCTGTTTTCTGACATTTCAGGCTCTAACTTCAAAAATCATGCAAAACACTTCTAACACCTTCAGATATGTTTCTCTGTGTTGCAAAATAGGTTTTATTCATGCACAGACTGCAATTTTAATTTTGGACCGAGTTTCAGCTTGCATTGCCTGAACCAAGTTTGTTCTGCGCTGAAAGGCTGTTTTCTGACATTTCAGACTCTAACTTAAAAAATCATGCAAAACACTTCTAACACCTTCAGATATGTTTCTGTGTGTTGAAAAATAGGTTTCATTCATGCACAGACTGCAATTTTAATTTTGGACCGAGTTTCAGCTTGCATTGCCTGAACCAAGTTTGTTATGTGCTGAAAAGCCGTTTTCTGACATTTCAGGCTCTAACTTCAAAAATCATGCAAAACACTTCTAACACCTTCAGATATGTTTCTCTGTGTTGCAAAATAGGTTTTATTCATGCACAGACTGCAATTTTTATTTTGGACCGAGTTTCAGCTTGCATTGCCAGAACCAAGTTTGTTATGTGCTGAAACGCTGTTTTCTGACATTTCAGGCTCTAACTTCAAAAATCATGCAAAACACTTCTAACACCTTCAGATATGTTTCTCTGTGTTGCAAAATAGGTTTTATTCATGCACACACTGCAATTTTAATTTTGGACCGAGTTTCAGCTTGCATTGCCTGAACCAAGTTTGTTATGTGCTGAAACGCCGTTTTCTGACATTTCAGGCTCCAACTTCAAAAATCATGCAAAACACTTCTAACACCTTCAGATATGTTTCTCTGTGTTGCAAAATAGGTTTTATTCATGCACAGACTGCAATTTTAATTTCTGACCGAGTTTCAGCTTGCATTGCCAGAACCAAGTTTGTTATGTGCTGAAACGCTGTTTTCTGACATTTCAGGCTCTAACTTCAAAAATCATGCAAAACACTTCTAACACCTTCAGATATGTTTCTCTGTGTTGCAAAATAGGTTTTATTCATGCACACACTGCAATTTTAATTTTGGACCGAGTTTCAGCTTGCATTGCCTGAACCAAGTTTGTTATGTGCTGAAACGCCGTTTTCTGACATTTCAGGCTCCAACTTCAAAAATCATGCAAAACACTTCTAACACCTTCAGATATGTTTCTCTGTTTTGCAAAATAGGTTTTATTCATGCACAGAGTGCAATTTTAATTTTGGGCCGAGTTTCAGCTTGCATTGTCTGAACCAAGTTTGTTATGTGCTGAAAGGCCTTTTTCTGACATTTCAGGCTCTAACTTCAAAAATCATGCAAAACACTTCTAACACCTTCAGATATGTTTCTCTGTGTTGCAAAATAGGTTTTATTCATGCACAGACTGCAATTTTAATTTCTGACCGAGTTTCAGCTTGCATTGCCAGAACCAAGTTTGTTATGTGCTGAAACGCTGTTTTCTGACATTTCAGGCTCTAACTTCAAAAATCATGCAAAACACTTCTAACACCTTCAGATATGTTTCTCTGTGTTGCAAAATAGGTTTTATTCATGCACAGACTGCAATTTTAATTTTGGACCGAGTTTCAGCTTGCATTGCCTGAACCAAGTTTGTTCTGCGCTGAAAGGCTGTTTTCTGACATTTCAGGCTCTAACTTCAAAAATCATGCAAAACACTTCTAACACCTTCAGATATGTTTCTCTGTGTTGCAAAAAAGGTTTTATTCATGCACAGACTGCATTTTTTATTTTGGACCGAGTTTCAGCTTGCATTGCCAGAACCAAGTTTGTTATGTGCTGAAACGCTGTTTTCTGACATTTCAGGCTCTAACTTCAAAAATCATGCAAAACACTTCTAACACCTTCAGATATGTTTCTCTGTGTTGCAAAATAGGTTTTATTCATGCACAGACTGCAATTTTAATTTTGGGCCGAGTTTCAGCTTGCATTGTCTGAACCAAGTTTGTTATGTGCTGAAAGGCCTTTTTCTGACATTTCAGGCTCTAACTTCAAAAATCATGCAAAACACTTCTAACACCTTCAGATATGTTTCTCTGTGTTGCAAAATAGGTTTTATTCATGCACACACTGCAATTGTAATTTTGGACCGAGTTTCAGCTTGCATTGCCTGAACCAAGTTTGTTATGTGCTGAAACGCCGTTTTCTGACATTTCAGGCTCCAACTTCAAAAATCATGCAAAACACTTCTAACACCTTCAGATATGTTTCTCTGTGTTGCAAAATAGGTTTTATTCATGCACAGACTGCAATTTTAATTTCTGACCGAGTTTCAGCTTGCAATGCCAGAACCAAGTTTGTTATGTGCTGAAACGCTGTTTTCTGACATTTCAGGCTCTAACTTCAAAAATCATGCAAAACACTTCTAACACCTTCAGATATGTTTCTCTGTGTTGCAAAATATGTTTTATTCATGCACAGACTGCAATTTTGATTTTGGAAAGAGTTTCAGCTTGCATTGCCAGAACCAAGTTTGTTAAGTGCTGAAACGCTGTTTTCTGACATTTCAGGCTCTAACTTCAAAAATCATGCAAAACACTTCTAACACCTTCAGATATGTTTCTCTGTGTTGCAAAATAGGTTTTATTCATGCACAGACTGCAATTTTAATTTTGGGCCGAGTTTCAGCTTGCAATGCCAGAACCAAGTTTGTTATGTGCTGAAACGCTGTTTTCTGACATTTCAGGCTCTAACTTCAAAAATCATGCAAAACACTTCTAACACCTTCAGATATTTTTCTCTGTGTTGCAAAATAGGTTTTATTCATGCACAGACTGCAATTTTAATTTTGGGCCGAGTTTCAGCTTGCATTGTCTGAACCAAGTTTGTTATGTGCTGAAAGGCCTTTTTCTGACATTTCAGGCTCTAACTTCAAAAATCATGCAAAACACTTCTAACACCTTCAGATATGTTTCTCTGTGTTGCAAAATAGGTTTTATTCATGCACAGACTGCAATTTTAATTTCTGACCGAGTTTCAGCTTGCGTTGCCAGAACCAAGTTTGTTATGTGCTGAAACGCTGTTTTCTGACATTTCAGGCTCTAACTTCAAAAATCATGCAAAACACTTCTAACACCTTCAGATATGTTTCTCTGTGTTGCAAAATAGGTTTTATTCATGCACACACTGCAATTTTAATTTTGGACCGAGTTTCAGCTTGCATTGCCTGAACCAAGTTTGTTATGTGCTGAAACGCCGTTTTCTGACATTTCAGGCTCCAACTTCAAAAATCATGCAAAACACTTCTAACACCTTCAGATATGTTTCTCTGTGTTGCAAAATAGGTTTTATTCATGCACAGACTGCAATTTTAATTTCTGACCGAGTTTCAGCTTGCATTGCCAGAACCAAGTTTGTTATGTGCTGAAACGCTGTTTTCTGACATTTCAGGCTCTAACTTCAAAAATCATGCAAAACACTTCTAACACCTTCAGATATGTTTCTCTGTGTTGCAAAATAGGTTTTATTCATGCACAGACTGCAATTTTAATTTTGGACCGAGTTTCAGCTTGCATTGCCTGAACCAAGTTTGTTCTGCGCTGAAAGGCTGTTTTCTGACATTTCAGACTCTAACTTAAAAAATCATGCAAAACACTTCTAACACCTTCAGATATGTTTCTGTGTGTTGAAAAATAGGTTTTATTCATGCACAGACTGCAATTTTAATTTTGGACCGAGTTTCAGCTTGGATTGCCTGAACCAAGTTTGTTAAGTGCTGAAACGCTGTTTTCTGACATTTCAGGCTCTAACTTCAAAAATCATGCAAAACACTTCTAACACCTTCAGATATGTTTCTCTGTGTTGCAAAATAGGTTTTATTCATGCACACACTGCAATTTTAATTTTGGACCGAGTTTCAGCTTGCATTGCCTGAACCAAGTTTGTTAAGTGCTGAAACGCTGTTTTCTGACATTTCAGGCTCTAACTTCAAAAATCATGCAAAACACTTCTAACAGCTTCAGATATGTTTCTCTGTGTTGCAAAATAGGTTTTATTCATGCACAGACTGCAATTTTGATTTTGGAAAGAGTTTCAGCTTGCATTGCCAGAACCAAGTTTGTTAAGTGCTGAAACGCTGTTTTCTGACATTTCAGGCTCTAACTTCAAAAATCATGCAAAACACTTCTAACACCTTCAGATATGTTTCTCTGTGTTGCAAAATAGGTTTTATTCATGCACAGACTGCAATTTTAATTTTGGGCCGAGTTTCAGCTTGCATTGTCTTTACCAAGTTTGATATGTGCTGAAAGGCCTTTTTCTGACATTTCAGGCTCTAACTTCAAAAATCATGCAAAACACTTCTAACACCTTCAGATATGTTTCTCTGTGTTGCAAAATAGGTTTTATTCATGCACAGACTGCAATTTTAATTTCTGACCGAGTTTCAGCTTGCGTTGCCAGAACCAAGTTTGTTATGTGCTGAAACGCTGTTTTCTGACATTTCAGGCTCTAACTTCAAAAATCATGCAAAACACTTCTAACACCTTCAGATATGTTTCTCTGTGTTGCAAAATAGGTTTTATTCATGCACACACTGCAATTTTAATTTTGGACCGAGTTTCAGCTTGCATTGCCTGAACCAAGTTTGTTATGTGCTGAAACGCCGTTTTCTGACATTTCAGGCTCCAACTTCAAAAATCATGCAAAACACTTCTAACACCTTCAGATATGTTTCTCTGTGTTGCAAAATAGGTTTTATTCATGCACAGACTGCAATTTTAATTTCTGACCGAGTTTCAGCTTGCATTGCCAGAACCAAGTTTGTTATGTGCTGAAACGCTGTTTTCTGACATTTCAGGCTCTAACTTCAAAAATCATGCAAAACACTTCTAACACCTTCAGATATGTTTCTCTGTGTTGCAAAATAGGTTTTATTCATGCACAGACTGCAATTTTAATTTTGGACCGAGTTTCAGCTTGCATTGCCTGAACCAAGTTTGTTCTGCGCTGAAAGGCTGTTTTCTGACATTTCAGACTCTAACTTAAAAAATCATGCAAAACACTTCTAACACCTTCAGATATGTTTCTGTGTGTTGAAAAATAGGTTTTATTCATGCACAGACTGCAATTTTAATTTTGGACCGAGTTTCAGCTTGGATTGCCTGAACCAAGTTTGTTAAGTGCTGAAACGCTGTTTTCTGACATTTCAGGCTCTAACTTCAAAAATCATGCAAAACACTTCTAACACCTTCAGATATGTTTCTCTGTGTTGCAAAATAGGTTTTATTCATGCACACACTGCAATTTTAATTTTGGACCGAGTTTCAGCTTGCATTGCCTGAACCAAGTTTGTTAAGTGCTGAAACGCTGTTTTCTGACATTTCAGGCTCTAACTTCAAAAATCATGCAAAACACTTCTAACAGCTTCAGATATGTTTCTCTGTGTTGCAAAATAGGTTTTATTCATGCACAGACTGCAATTTTGATTTTGGAAAGAGTTTCAGCTTGCATTGCCAGAACCAAGTTTGTTAAGTGCTGAAACGCTGTTTTCTGACATTTCAGGCTCTAACTTCAAAAATCATGCAAAACACTTCTAACACCTTCAGATATGTTTCTCTGTGTTGCAAAATAGGTTTTATTCATGCACAGACTGCAATTTTAATTTCTGACCGAGTTTCAGCTTGCGTTGCCAGAACCAAGTTTGTTATGTGCTGAAACGCTGTTTTCTGACATTTCAGGCTCTAACTTCAAAAATCATGCAAAACACTTCTAACACCTTCAGATATGTTTCTCTGTGTTGCAAAATAGGTTTTATTCATGCACACACTGCAATTTTAATTTTGGACCGAGTTTCAGCTTGCATTGTCTGAACCAAGTTTGTTATGTGCTGAAAGGCCTTTTTCTGACATTTCAGGCTCTAACTTCAAAAATCATGCAAAACACTTCTAACACCTTCAGATATGTTTCTCTGTGTTGCAAAATAGGTTTTATTCATGCACACACTGCAATTTTAATTTTGGACCGAGTTTCAGCTTGCATTGCCTGAACCAAGTTTGTTATGTGCTGAAACGCCGTTTTCTGACATTTCAGGCTCCAACTTCAAAAATCATGCAAAACACTTCTAACACCTTCAGATATGTTTCTCTGTGTTGCAAAATAGGTTTTATTCATGCACAGACTGCAATTTTAATTTCTGACCGAGTTTCAGCTTGCATTGCCAGAACCAAGTTTGTTATGTGCTGAAACGCTGTTTTCTGACATTTCAGGCTCTAACTTCAAAAATCATGCAAAACACTTCTAACAGCTTCAGATATGTTTCTCTGTGTTGCAAAATAGGTTTTATTCATGCACAGACTGCAATTTTGATTTTGGAAAGAGTTTCAGCTTGCATTGCCAGAACCAAGTTTGTTAAGTGCTGAAACGCTGTTTTCTGACATTTCAGGCTCTAACTTCAAAAATCATGCAAAACACTTCTAACACCTTCAGATATGTTTCTCTGTGTTGCAAAATAGGTTTTATTCATGCACAGACTGCAATTTTAATTTCTGACCGAGTTTCAGCTTGCGTTGCCAGAACCAAGTTTGTTATGTGCTGAAACGCTGTTTTCTGACATTTCAGGCTCTAACTTCAAAAATCATGCAAAACACTTCTAACACCTTCAGATATGTTTCTCTGTGTTGCAAAATAGGTTTTATTCATGCACACACTGCAATTTTAATTTTGGACCGAGTTTCAGCTTGCATTGCCTGAACCAAGTTTGTTATGTGCTGAAACGCCGTTTTCTGACATTTCAGGCTCCAACTTCAAAAATCATGCAAAACACTTCTAACACCTTCAGATATGTTTCTCTGTGTTGCAAAATAGGTTTTATTCATGCACAGACTGCAATTTCAATTTCTGACCGAGTTTCAGCTTGCATTGCCAGAACCAAGTTTGTTATGTGCTGAAACGCTGTTTTCTGACATTTCAGGCTCTAACTTCAAAAATCATGCAAAACACTTCTAACACCTTCAGATATGTTTCTCTGTGTTGCAAAATAGGTTTTATTCATGCACAGACTGCAATTTTAATTTTGGACCGAGTTTCAGCTTGCATTGCCTGAACCAAGTTTGTTCTGCGCTGAAAGGCTGTTTTCTGACATTTCAGACTCTAACTTAAAAAATCATGCAAAACACTTCTAACACCTTCAGATATGTTTCTGTGTGTTGAAAAATACGTTTCATTCATGCACAGACTGCAATTTTAATTTTGGACCGAGTTTCAGCTTGCATTGCCTGAACCAAGTTTGTTATGTGCTGAAACGCCGTTTTCTGACATTTCAGGCTCCAACTTCAAAAATCATGCAAAACACTTCTAACACCTTCAGATATGTTTCTCTGTGTTGCAAAATAGGTTTTATTCATGCACAGACTGCAATTTCAATTTCTGACCGAGTTTCAGCTTGCATTGCCAGAACCAAGTTTGTTATGTGCTGAAACGCTGTTTTCTGACATTTCAGGCTCTAACTTCAAAAATCATGCAAAACACTTCTAACACCTTCAGATATGTTTCTCTGTGTTGCAAAATAGGTTTTATTCATGCACAGACTGCAATTTTAATTTTGGACCGAGTTTCAGCTTGCATTGCCTGAACCAAGTTTGTTCTGCGCTGAAAGGCTGTTTTCTGACATTTCAGACTCTAACTTAAAAAATCATGCAAAACACTTCTAACACCTTCAGATATGTTTCTGTGTGTTGAAAAATACGTTTCATTCATGCACAGACTGCAATTTTAATTTTGGACCGAGTTTCAGCTTGCATTGCCTGAACCAAGTTTGTTATGTGCTGAAAAGCCGTTTTCTGACATTTCAGGCTCTAACTTCAAAAATCATGCAAAACACTTCTAACACCTTCAGATATGTTTCTCTGTGTTGCAAAATAGGTTTTATTCATGCACAGACTGCAATTTTTATTTTGGACCGAGTTTCAGCTTGCATTGCCAGAACCAAGTTTGTTATGTGCTGAAACGCTGTTTTCTGACATTTCAGGCTCTAACTTCAAAAATCATGCAAAACACTTCTAACACCTTCAGATATGTTTCTCTGTGTTGCAAAATAGGTTTTATTCATGCACACACTGCAATTTTAATTTTGGACCGAGTTTCAGCTTGCATTGCCTGAACCAAGTTTGTTATGTGCTGAAACGCCGTTTTCTGACATTTCAGGCTCCAACTTCAAAAATCATGCAAAACACTTCTAACACCTTCAGATATGTTTCTCTGTGTTGCAAAATAGGTTTTATTCATGCACAGACTGCAATTTTAATTTCTGACCGAGTTTCAGCTTGCATTGCCAGAACCAAGTTTGTTATGTGCTGAAACGCTGTTTTCTGACATTTCAGGCTCTAACTTCAAAAATCATGCAAAACACTTCTAACACCTTCAGATATGTTTCTCTGTGTTGCAAAATAGGTTTTATTCATGCACACACTGCAATTTTAATTTTGGACCGAGTTTCAGCTTGCATTGCCTGAACCAAGTTTGTTATGTGCTGAAACGCCGTTTTCTGACATTTCACTAGTTCGCTTTTGCATATAATAAACAGCGTAAAAGTTAAGCGTGTTTGGCGTGCTGTCCGGGAGAGGGCTCCGAGCTCGGTAGTCATTCCCGAGCCCGGGGCACTCCCCCTGCCCAGGGAGAGGGGTCCGAGCTCGGCATTTGGCCCGAACCCAATAGCGCTCCCCCCTAGCTGGAGGTGGAGAGAAATGAAAAAAAGGGGGGTGGGAGGGATGCTGGAATCAGAGATAGCTGAAGGTAGGACTGCTTGGTTATTTAAAGGGACTGTAGTAATTAGATAGGGAGAGTGATTGGATAGGGAATGATTGCTGATGATGAATTGGCCGTGTTAATTATCTGCGCGAGCTCCTCCTGAAATTTGTTAATGAAACATCACTTCACTAGTTCGCTTTTGCATATAATAAACAGCGTAAAAGTTAAGCGTGTTTGGCGTGCTGTCCGGGAGAGGGCTCCGAGCTCGGTAGTCATTCCCGAGCCCGGGGCACTCCCCCTGCCCAGGGAGAGGGGTCCGAGCTCGGCATTTGGCCCGAACCCAATAGCGCTCCCCAAAGTGCAAAATAACTGCAGGACAGCAGCCAGATGACCCCCCAAAAAGCTTAACTTGGCTGAAGGGATGCTGGACGTTTGGAAGTAGACAGAGTGTGGGAGGAGCTTCTGCGGGCATTGCTAGAGAAGAAGCATTTTGCGGGAGTGAAACTTGAGGCAGGTGGAAATTATGAATGGTGCTTTCGAGGGAGCGGGCATAGCTGTTGCGTGGGGAAAAAAAGGCGGTGGCTGTAGCGGGGCTTGCATTGCTGCGCGTATAGAAAATAAGCGGGGGCTTCAACGAGAGCCATGCGTTGCAGGGTGTGAGAGAAAAGCGGGGCGAGCACTGCTATGCCGAGCACTGCTGTGCGTAAGAGGGGCTTCAGCGGGGGCGCGCATTGCTGCGTGTGTAGGGAAAAAGCGGGGGCTTGAACAGGAGCCATGCGATGTTGAGCGTGACGGGAAAAGCGGGGCGAGCACTGCTGTGCGTAAGGGGGGCTCCAGCGGGGGCGTGCATCGCTGCACGTATAGGGGAAAAGCGGGGGCTTGAACAGGAGCCATGCGATGTTGAGCGTGACGGGAAAAGCGGGGCGAGCACTGCTGTGCGTAAGGGGGGCTCCAGCGGGGGCGCGCATTGCTGCGTGTATGGGGGAAAAGCGGGGGCTTGAACAGGAGCCATGCGATGTTGAGCGTGACGGGAAAAGCGGGGCGAGCACTGCTGTGCGTAAGGGGGGCTCCAGCGGGGGCGCGCATTGCTGCGTGTATGGGGGATAAGCGGGGGCTTGAACAGGAGCCATGCGATGTTGAGCGTGATGGGAAAAGCGGGGCGAGCACTGCTGTGCGTAAGGGGGGCTCCAGCGGGGGCGTGCATCGCTGCACGTATAGGGGAAAAGCGGGGGCTTGAACAGGAGCCATGCGATGTTGAGCGTGACGTGAAAAGCGGGGCGAGCACTGCTGTGCGTAAGGGGGGCTCCAGCGGGAGCGCGCGTTGCTGCGCGTAGGGGAATAAGCTGGGGTTTTAACAAAGGCAGGATGTCCCAAGGAAAAAGGGGCGCAAAGGGGGTGGTTGAAGCGGCTAGAGATGGCGTGGACGGGGGTGGGCTGGCGGTAGAACGGGTTGGCCGATTAGGGTTTGGTGGGTTTCCTTGATGAAAGCGCGGTCTGATCGGATATAGCTTTTGAAAGCTTCCGATGTCCACCGGCCGAGCGCTTGGATCTGCTGTTGGGAGAGGCCTTTTTGCGCGGCTGTGGTTGCTGCGCCTATACGGAATGAATGGCTGGAGAAATTGTCCGCTGGAATGCCGGAGAGGAGCAAGATGGATTTAAGGTGCTTTTGGAACCAAAAGCGTGTGGCGGGGCGGTTGGAGTCGTCTGTAAAAAGAGGGTCGGAGGGGAGTCTGGATTGGGATTTCCTGAGCTGAAGGAAGGCAAGGAGGGTTTGGAAGGGTTGGAGGGGAGATTGAAGGTTGAAAATATATATGAAATGGCCTTTCTTAGTTTGGTCTGTCTTACTTTGTTTAATGAAGTAAGAGATGGTTTCACCGTCTAGAACTGCTAGATCGGAGATGGTGGGGTGGATGGCTGGGTTGAAGCCAGATGTAATGGCGAGCTCAGAGCATCTGAGGAAACCGAAAAAAGCCAGGATAAACATTGCGTCTAATGTGCGGGCGGTATGGATAGAATGGTAACCATTACGGAGCGTGGATATGCATTTGGTCAGGATCTTAAGGGTGATGGGTTGTCTAGGGTCTGGGCGGCTGGGCTGGGTTTTTTGTATGCCTTTGATGAGGAGGGATGTCTGGGAATTGGAGATATGGGGAGAAGGTGAGCCGAATACCAATTTGTGAAAAAATTGGACTCCGCTTAGGTATCCTTTGATGGAACTGGCTTTGAGGTTTTTATTGGAGTTGAGATGTGAGATAAATGAAGTGACAGTGAGCAGGGAAAAATCGGGGAAAGGTAAGCTATAGGCGGCGTGGAAAGTTTTAAAGCATTTCCACGCTGTAAGGTAGGATTGGAGAGTCCTGGGGGAGACTGCTTGGAGAATGGAGTCGATGGATGCTTCGAGAAGAGGCCTTAGGGGGTGGTTTATGGGAATATCAGTTCTGAATAAGGAGGGACTGGGGTTGGGAGCGGGTCCGCTTCTGGAGCCAGCGATCTGAATTTCTGAAAAGCAAAACGAGAGAGAGAGTCAGCGATTTGATTCTTTGAACCGGGGATGTGTTTTGCAGTTATGATAAATTGGTCACAAGCTGAAATCCAAATCAAACGTCTGAGCAAAGGCATGAGCGCGGGGGAGTGGGAACGGCCTTTGTTAATGCAGTGCACGATAGCTTCGTTGTCGCAGTGGACGACGATGCTGGTGGCGGACCACTCTTTGCCCCATAGGAAAGCTGCGGCCACTAACGGGTAGAGCTCAAATAGTGCTGAGGATGAAAGCTGCTGAGGCAAATCTGCCAACTCGGGGGGCCAGGTAGAAGCGAACCAGCGGCCCCGGAGAAAACCTCCGAAGCCGACGGAAGGGGCGGCGTCGGTATATAATTCGATATCGATTGGGGAAGAAACCAAATTGCTGTAAAAGAATGATAAGCCGTTCCACTGTTTAAGGAAAGAAATCCATAAGCTGAGCTCATTGCGGCAAGAGTCAGTTATGGAAATGCGATCCTCAAGGGCGTGGGCGGAGGAGGAGAGGGAGAGGAGATGGGAGATGAAGGGGCGGCCTTGTGGGATGATGCGCATCGCGAAATTTAGATGACCCAGAATGGATAGCAGCTCGCGTTTTGTACAGCTACAATTTGTTAGCAGGGTGGAAGCTACTAGAATTGTTCTGTCAATCTTTTCTTTGGGCAGGGAAGCTAGGAATTTTTGGGAATCTAAATTGATGCCCAAAAATTCGATGGAAGTGCTAGGACCCTCGGTTTTGTCTTGAGCGAGGGGAATCCCGAGTTCTGAGAAAAGCTTTTGGGTTGTCAGGAGGTGTGCGGCTGGGACGGAATCTGGGGGTGAAATGATTAAGAAATCGTCTAAAAGATGGATCAGATAGGGTAAATTGTAATTATTGGAGAGGATCCAGCAAATTGCCTCTGACAGCGTGTCGAAGATTTTTGGACTGCTTTTGCAACCGAATGTGAGGCGTACAGCGAAATAGAATTCGTTTTTCCAGCGAATGCCGAATAAGTGCCAGAAATCTGGGTGGATGGGCATGACTTTGAAGGCGGAAGTAATGTCGACTTTAGCCAACCAAGCGCCGCGACCTGCCTTTTTAATCAAGGTAGTGGCTTGGTCGATGTCGTGGTAGTGAAGAGAGAACTCTTCGAGCGGAATGAGGCTGTTAATGCTAGGGAATGGGGAATTATGCGGGGAAGAAAGGTCAATTATGAGGCGTTTTTTGCTTGAGAATTTTCTGGTGGCGACGCCGATGGGGCTGACTCGATAGATGCTAAAAGGAGGGACAGAAAAGGGGCCTATCATGAAATTTGAGTCTATTTCTTTTTTGATTAGGCCGTCCACTGTTTCGGGTTCGGTGAGAGCGGAGTGGAGATTTGGGCAGATGAGGTTTTGGGAGGGGAGGCTCAGGACGCCGGGGTGGAATCCATGGGTGAGACCTGAAAGAACATAACAAACAAAATGAGGATCGGGGTGGTGAAGCAATTCAGCAGATAAGCGGGAAACATTTACGGGAGTCGATAAATATCTTTTTTGGTTTTTATTTGCAGCTTTGTGTACAGGACAAACCATACGTGCATGAGCACCGCCACAAAAACTGCACACATGCATGAAACGGCAGCGCTGTCTGGTGCATCTGCCGTTGTTGAAGTCATTGCAGACTTGGTTGCTAGTGGAAGAAGGGGGGTGGCGAAATGTGGGAGTAGGGGTAGCTGGGGTCTCCATGAGACGCGGGACGTAGCTCGTGGATTTGGGTTGGGATGGTTCGGGGCCGGGAGGAATGGACGGATTGATAAAAGTGCAGTTGGAAGTAGGGTGGGAAAATGAACGGCAAACTGCGCAGGAGATGTTGCGGCAGCCCAGGAAGACTCTGCTATGGAGCTCGGTGTCCAGAGCTCCCCAGTAAGGACACTGGTTCCACTGGGCTACGCGGATGGCACATTTGGCGGCGAACAGCTTATGGTAGGTGTAAAAGTGGGAACCTCCGAATGACAGCGCGAGCTCAGCGACTATTGCGAGATAATCGCTGAGTTCGCGCCTCCTGTGGGGAAAAACGGTGCAGATGATTTCTGCGTAACGGGTGAAAGCCATGGTGAACTCGGCAAAAGAAAGAATGCGTGACTGTGCGGGTGCGGAATTTTTTAAAGTGACTGAAAAATCGCCAATATTGATTTGGCGATCGGCCGGTGAGGGTAAGATTGGTGACAACAGGGTGAAAAGATCTACATCCGCACCTGCTAAAATCTGGGTCCTGATTGAGTTGGGGACTGGGGGAGGTTCCAGCGCTAGAGCGTTTGGCGGGGCTGGAAGGGGAGTGGCTGAGGCCAATGAGAAGGGAGGGCGGACCTGAGGAGGGAGGAAAGTGGCTGCGGGGACTGGTAGCGGCTGTAAGCGTGCGCTGCGGCCGTCTCCTGAAACGGGAAAGGGAGGAGGGAAGAGAGGGGGAATGAGAGGCACCGGTGCTTGTGGCATGAGCGGGGGAATGCTGGTGCTATGAGTGGAAGGCGGGGCTGCGGGCCATGAAAAGGGGAGAGAAAGGAGAGGCACGGGTTGCGGACGAGAATCGGCCACGGGAGTGGGCGAGTTCGTGCTGCTGCGGCGGCTCGTGGAGGCGATGGCTGGCTCTCTGCCAGCGTGAGCAGCAGGTTCCCGCTTCGAAGGTCGAGCTGGGTGGCCATGGCTGGAGACTGCGGTGTCCGGGGCGTGGCCCGAACTCGGTGACGGCCTTCTGCTGCGTCCTGACGTCATGTAGGGGGCGCTGCGGCCTGAGCGCGCCCTGCCTGACGCCCTGGTGGGAGGGGTGGATGCTGGTTTTTCCTGCTGCTGGAGAGATGAGTAGAGTGCGAGGAGTTCTGCTTTTGAGGAACGGCGTGTAAATGATACGCCGGCGCTGGTGAGGGCCTTACGAAGCTCGGCTATGGTCCATTTCTCCTTGGCTGGGGTGCAGGAGAAGGCTGAACCGTAGGAGGACGCTGGGGATGATGCCCGGCGTTTAGAAGGTGGTGGAGACGGCGTGAGCTGGCGTCTCGGAGTGCGAGCAGCGGTGGTGCGTGAGGGCCTGCGGCCCCGTGATGCAGCCGCGGGCTCGCTTGATGGATCCTGCTGGGCGCTGGTGGCCTGAGCGGCGACCTGGATGGAGGCTGGAGGAGCTACAGGAAGCTCGGCGTCTGAGGAATAATCCTCGGAGGAGTGAATCTCAGACATGTTCGACGGCAATGATGCTGGAATCAGAGATAGCTGAAGGTAGGACTGCTTGGTTATTTAAAGGGACTGTAGTAATTAGATAGGGAGAGTGATTGGATAGGGAATGATTGCTGATGATGAATTGGCCGTGTTAATTATCTGCGCGAGCTCCTCCTGAAATTTGTTAATGAAACATCACTTCAGGCTCCAACTTCAAAAATCATGCAAAACACTTCTAACACCTTCAGATATGTTTCTCTGTGTTGCAAAATAGGTTTTATTCATGCACAGACTGCAATTTTAATTTTGGGCCGAGTTTCAGCTTGCATTGCCTGAACCAAGTTTGTTATGTGCTGAAACGCCGTTTTCTGACATTTCAGGCTCTAACTTCAAAAATCATGCAAAACACTTCTAACACCTTCAGATATGTTTCTCTGTGTTGCAAAATAGGTTTTATTCATGCACAGACTGCAATTTTTATTTTGGACCGAGTTTCAGCTTGCATTGCCAGAACCAAGTTTGTTATGTGCTGAAACGCTGTTTTCTGACATTTCAGGCTCTAACTTCAAAAATCATGCAAAACACTTCTAACACCTTCAGATATGTTTCTCTGTGTTGCAAAATAGGTTTTATTCATGCACACACTGCAATTTTAATTTTGGACCGAGTTTCAGCTTGCATTGACTGAACCAAGTTTGTTATGTGCTGAAACGCCGTTTTCTGACATTTCAGGCTCCAACTTCAAAAATCATGCAAAACACTTCTAACACCTTCAGATATGTTTCTCTGTGTTGCAAAATAGGTTTTATTCATGCACAGACTGCAATTTTAATTTTGGGCCGAGTTTCAGCTTGCATTGCCTGAACCAAGTTTGTTATGTGCTGAAACGCCGTTTTCTGACATTTCAGGCTCTAACTTCAAAAATCATGCAAAACACTTCTAACACCTTCAGATATGTTTCTCTGTGTTGCAAAATAGGTTTTATTCATGCACAGACTGCAATTTTAATTTCTGACCGAGTTTCAGCTTGCATTGCCAGAACCAAGTTTGTTATGTGCTGAAACGCTGTTTTCTGACATTTCAGGCTCTAACTTCAAAAATCATGCAAAACACTTCTAACACCTTCAGATATGTTTCTCTGTGTTGCAAAATAGGTTTTATTCATGCACAGACTGCAATTTTTATTTTGGACCGATTTTCAGCTTGCATTGCCAGAACCAAGTTTGTTATGTGCTGAAACGCTGTTTTCTGACATTTCAGGCTCTAACTTCAAAAATCATGCAAAACACTTCTAACACCTTCAGATATGTTTCTCTGTGTTGCAAAATAGGTTTTATTCATGCACACACTGCAATTTTAATTTCGGACCGAGTTTCAGCTTGCATTGCCTGAACCAAGTTTGTTATGTGCTGAAACGCCGTTTTCTGACATTTCAGGCTCCAACTTCAAAAATCATGCAAAACACTTCTAACACCTTCAGATATGTTTCTCTGTGTTGCAAAATAGGTTTTATTCATGCACAGACTGCAATTTTAATTTCTGACCGAGTTTCAGCTTGCATTGCCAGAACCAAGTTTGTTATGTGCTGAAACGCTGTTTTCTGACATTTCAGGCTCTAACTTCAAAAATCATGCAAAACACTTCTAACACCTTCAGATATCTTTCTCTGTGTTGCAAAATAGGCTTTATTCATGCACAGACTGCAATTTTAATTTTGGGCCGAGTTTCAGCTTGCATTGCCTGAACCAAGTTTGTTATGTGCTGAAACGGCGTTTTCTGACATTTCAGGCTCTAACTTCAAAAATCATGCAAAACACTTCTAACACCTTCAGATATGTTTCTCTGTGTTGCAAAATAGGTTTTATTCATGCACAGACTGCAATTTTAATTTTGGGCCGAGTTTCAGCTTGCATTGTCTGAACCAAGTTTGTTATGTGCTGAAAGGCCTTTTTCTGACATTTCAGGCTCTAACTTCAAAAATCATGCAAAACACTTCTAACACCTTCAGATATGTTTCTCTGTGTTGCAAAATAGGTTTTATTCATGCACAGACTGCAATTTTAATTTTGGGCCGAGTTTCAGCTTGCATTGCCTGAACCAATGTGCTGTTATGTGCTGAAACGGCGTTTTATGACATTTCAGGCTCTAACTTCAAAAATCATGCAAAACACTTCTAACAGCTTCAGATATGTTTCTCTGTGTTGCAAAATAGGTTTTATTCATGCACAGACTGCAATTTTTATTTTGGACCGAGTTTCAGCTTGCATTGCCAGAACCAAGTTTGTTATGTGCTGAAACGCTGTTTTCTGACATTTCAGGCTCTAACTTCAAAAATCATGCAAAACACTTCTAACACCTTCAGATATGTTTCTCTGTGTTGCAAAATAGGTTTTATTCATGCACAGACTGCAATTTTAATTTCTGACCGAGTTTCAGCTTGCGTTGCCAGAACCAAGTTTGTTATGTGCTGAAACGCTGTATTCTGACATTTCAGGCTCTAACTTCAAAAATCATGCAAAACACTTCTAACACCTTCAGATATGTTTCTCTGTGTTGCAAAATAGGTTTTATTCATGCACACACTGCAATTTTAATTTTGGACCGAGTTTCAGCTTGCATTGCCTGAACCAAGATTGTTATGTGCTGAAACGCCGTTTTCTGACATTTCAGGCTCCAACTTCAAAAATCATGCAAAACACTTCTAACACCTTCAGATATGTTTCTCTGTGTTGCAAAATAGGTTTTATTCATGCACAGACTGCAATTTTAATTTCTGACCGAGTTTCAGCTTGCATTGCCAGAACCAAGTTTGTTATGTGCTGAAACGCTGTTTTCTGACATTTCAGGCTCTAACTTCAAAAATCATGCAAAACACTTCTAACACCTTCAGATATGTTTCTCTGTGTTGCAAAATAGGTTTTATTCATGCACAGACTGCAATTTTAATTTTGGACCGAGTTTCAGCTTGCATTGCCTGAACCAAGTTTGTTCTGCGCTGAAAGGCTGTTTTCTGACATTTCAGACTCAAACTTAAAAAATCATGCAAAACACTTCTAACACCTTCAGATATGTTTCTGTGTGTTGAAAAATACGTTTCATTCATGCACAGACTGCAATTTTAATTTTGGACCGAGTTTCAGCTTGCATTGCCTGAACCAAGTTTGTTATGTGCTGAAAAGCCGTTTTCTGACATTTCAGGCTCTAACTTCAAAAATCATGCAAAACACTTCTAACACCTTCAGATATGTTTCTCTGTGTTGCAAAATAGGTTTTATTCATGCACAGACTGCAATTTTTATTTTGGACCGAGTTTCAGCTTGCATTGCCAGAACCAAGTTTGTTATGTGCTGAAACGCTGTTTTCTGACATTTCAGGCTCTAACTTCAAAAATCATGCAAAACACTTCTAACACCTTCAGATATGTTTCTCTGTGTTGCAAAATAGGTTTTATTCATGCACACACTGCAATTTTAATTTTGGACCGAGTTTCAGCTTGCATTGCCTGAACCAAGTTTGTTATGTGCTGAAACGCCGTTTTCTGACATTTCAGGCTCCAACTTCAAAAATCATGCAAAACACTTCTAACACCTTCAGATATGTTTCTCTGTGTTGCAAAATAGGTTTTATTCATGCACAGACTGCAATTTTAATTTCTGACCGAGTTTCAGCTTGCATTGCCAGAACCAAGTTTGTTATGTGCTGAAACGCTGTTTTCTGACATTTCAGGCTCTAACTTCAAAAATCATGCAAAACACTTCTAACAGCTTCAGATATGTTTCTCTGTGTTGCAAAATAGGTTTTATTCATGCACAGACTGCAATTTTGATTTTGGAAAGAGTTTCAGCTTGCATTGCCAGAACCAAGTTTGTTAAGTGCTGAAACGCTGTTTTCTGACATTTCAGGCTCTAACTTCAAAAATCATGCAAAACACTTCTAACACCTTCAGATATGTTTCTCTGTGTTGCAAAATAGGTTTTATTCATGCACAGACTGCAATTTTAATTTCTGACCGAGTTTCAGCTTGCGTTGCCAGAACCAAGTTTGTTATGTGCTGAAACGCTGTTTTCTGACATTTCAGGCTCTAACTTCAAAAATCATGCAAAACACTTCTAACACCTTCAGATATGTTTCTCTGTGTTGCAAAATAGGTTTTATTCATGCACACACTGCAATTTTAATTTTGGACCGAGTTTCAGCTTGCATTGCCTGAACCAAGTTTGTTATGTGCTGAAACGCCGTTTTCTGACATTTCAGGCTCCAACTTCAAAAATCATGCAAAACACTTCTAACACCTTCAGATATGTTTCTCTGTGTTGCAAAATAGGTTTTATTCATGCACAGACTGCAATTTCAATTTCTGACCGAGTTTCAGCTTGCATTGCCAGAACCAAGTTTGTTATGTGCTGAAACGCTGTTTTCTGACATTTCAGGCTCTAACTTCAAAAATCATGCAAAACACTTCTAACACCTTCAGATATGTTTCTCTGTGTTGCAAAATAGGTTTTATTCATGCACAGACTGCAATTTTAATTTTGGACCGAGTTTCAGCTTGCATTGCCTGAACCAAGTTTGTTCTGCGCTGAAAGGCTGTTTTCTGACATTTCAGACTCTAACTTAAAAAATCATGCAAAACACTTCTAACACCTTCAGATATGTTTCTGTGTGTTGAAAAATACGTTTCATTCATGCACAGACTGCAATTTTAATTTTGGACCGAGTTTCAGCTTGCATTGCCTGAACCAAGTTTGTTATGTGCTGAAACGCCGTTTTCTGACATTTCAGGCTCCAACTTCAAAAATCATGCAAAACACTTCTAACACCTTCAGATATGTTTCTCTGTGTTGCAAAATAGGTTTTATTCATGCACAGACTGCAATTTCAATTTCTGACCGAGTTTCAGCTTGCATTGCCAGAACCAAGTTTGTTATGTGCTGAAACGCTGTTTTCTGACATTTCAGGCTCTAACTTCAAAAATCATGCAAAACACTTCTAACACCTTCAGATATGTTTCTCTGTGTTGCAAAATAGGTTTTATTCATGCACAGACTGCAATTTTAATTTTGGACCGAGTTTCAGCTTGCATTGCCTGAACCAAGTTTGTTCTGCGCTGAAAGGCTGTTTTCTGACATTTCAGACTCTAACTTAAAAAATCATGCAAAACACTTCTAACACCTTCAGATATGTTTCTGTGTGTTGAAAAATACGTTTCATTCATGCACAGACTGCAATTTTAATTTTGGACCGAGTTTCAGCTTGCATTGCCTGAACCAAGTTTGTTATGTGCTGAAAAGCCGTTTTCTGACATTTCAGGCTCTAACTTCAAAAATCATGCAAAACACTTCTAACACCTTCAGATATGTTTCTCTGTGTTGCAAAATAGGTTTTATTCATGCACAGACTGCAATTTTTATTTTGGACCGAGTTTCAGCTTGCATTGCCAGAACCAAGTTTGTTATGTGCTGAAACGCTGTTTTCTGACATTTCAGGCTCTAACTTCAAAAATCATGCAAAACACTTCTAACACCTTCAGATATGTTTCTCTGTGTTGCAAAATAGGTTTTATTCATGCACACACTGCAATTTTAATTTTGGACCGAGTTTCAGCTTGCATTGCCTGAACCAAGTTTGTTATGTGCTGAAACGCCGTTTTCTGACATTTCAGGCTCCAACTTCAAAAATCATGCAAAACACTTCTAACACCTTCAGATATGTTTCTCTGTGTTGCAAAATAGGTTTTATTCATGCACAGACTGCAATTTTAATTTCTGACCGAGTTTCAGCTTGCATTGCCAGAACCAAGTTTGTTATGTGCTGAAACGCTGTTTTCTGACATTTCAGGCTCTAACTTCAAAAATCATGCAAAACACTTCTAACACCTTCAGATATGTTTCTCTGTGTTGCAAAATAGGTTTTATTCATGCACACACTGCAATTTTAATTTTGGACCGAGTTTCAGCTTGCATTGCCTGAACCAAGTTTGTTATGTGCTGAAACGCCGTTTTCTGACATTTCAGGCTCCAACTTCAAAAATCATGCAAAACACTTCTAACACCTTCAGATATGTTTCTCTGTGTTGCAAAATAGGTTTTATTCATGCACAGACTGCAATTTTAATTTTGGGCCGAGTTTCAGCTTGCATTGCCTGAACCAAGTTTGTTATGTGCTGAAACGCCGTTTTCTGACATTTCAGGCTCTAACTTCAAAAATCATGCAAAACACTTCTAACACCTTCAGATATGTTTCTCTGTGTTGCAAAATAGGTTTTATTCATGCACAGACTGCAATTTTTATTTTGGACCGAGTTTCAGCTTGCATTGCCAGAACGAAGTTTGTTATGTGCTGAAACGCTGTTTTCTGACATTTCAGGCTCTAACTTCAAAAATCATGCAAAACACTTCTAACACCTTCAGATATGTTTCTCTGTGTTGCAAAATAGGTTTTATTCATGCACAGACTGCAATTTTAATTTTGGGCCGAGTTTCAGCTTGCATTGTCTGAATCAAGTTTGTTATGTGCTGAAAGGCCTTTTTCTGACATTTCAGGCTCTAACTTCAAAAATCATGCAAAACACTTCTAACACCTTCAGATATGTTTCTCTGTGTTGCAAAATAGGTTTTATTCATGCACACACTGCAATTTTAATTTTGGACCGAGTTTCAGCTTGCATTGCCTGAACCAAGTTTGTTATGTGCTGAAACGCCGTTTTCTGACATTTCAGGCTCCAACTTCAAAAATCATGCAAAACACTTCTAACACCTTCAGATATGTTTCTCTGTGTTGCAAAATAGGTTTTATTCATGCACAGACTGCAATTTTAATTTCTGACCGAGTTTCAGCTTGCATTGCCAGAACCAAGTTTGTTATGTGCTGAAACGCTGTTTTCTGACATTTCAGGCTCTAACTTCAAAAATCATGCAAAACACTTCTAACAGCTTCAGATATGTTTCTCTGTGTTGCAAAATAGGTTTTATTCATGCACAGACTGCAATTTTGATTTTGGAAAGAGTTTCAGCTTGCATTGCCAGAACCAAGTTTGTTAAGTGCTGAAACGCTGTTTTCTGACATTTCAGGCTCTAACTTCAAAAATCATGCAAAACACTTCTAACACCTTCAGATATGTTTCTCTGTGTTGCAAAATAGGTTTTATTCATGCACAGACTGCAATTTTAATTTCTGACCGAGTTTCAGCTTGCGTTGCCAGAACCAAGTTTGTTATGTGCTGAAACGCTGTTTTCTGACATTTCAGGCTCTAACTTCAAAAATCATGCAAAACACTTCTAACACCTTCAGATATGTTTCTCTGTGTTGCAAAATAGGTTTTATTCATGCACACACTGCAATTTTAATTTTGGACCGAGTTTCAGCTTGCATTGTCTGAACCAAGTTTGTTATGTGCTGAAAGGCCTTTTTCTGACATTTCAGGCTCTAACTTCAAAAATCATGCAAAACACTTCTAACACCTTCAGATATGTTTCTCTGTGTTGCAAAATAGGTTTTATTCATGCACACACTGCAATTTTAATTTTGGACCGAGTTTCAGCTTGCATTGCCTGAACCAAGTTTGTTATGTGCTGAAACGCCGTTTTCTGACATTTCAGGCTCCAACTTCAAAAATCATGCAAAACACTTCTAACACCTTCAGATATGTTTCTCTGTGTTGCAAAATAGGTTTTATTCATGCACAGACTGCAATTTTAATTTCTGACCGAGTTTCAGCTTGCATTGCCAGAACCAAGTTTGTTATGTGCTGAAACGCTGTTTTCTGACATTTCAGGCTCTAACTTCAAAAATCATGCAAAACACTTCTAACAGCTTCAGATATGTTTCTCTGTGTTGCAAAATAGGTTTTATTCATGCACAGACTACAATTTTGATTTTGGAAAGAGTTTCAGCTTGCATTGCCAGAACCAAGTTTGTTAAGTGCTGAAACGCTGTTTTCTGACATTTCAGGCTCTAACTTCAAAAATCATGCAAAACACTTCTAACACCTTCAGATATGTTTCTCTGTGTTGCAAAATAGGTTTTATTCATGCACAGACTGCAATTTTAATTTCTGACCGAGTTTCAGCTTGCGTTGCCAGAACCAAGTTTGTTATGTGCTGAAACGCTGTTTTCTGACATTTCAGGCTCTAACTTCAAAAATCATGCAAAACACTTCTAACACCTTCAGATATGTTTCTCTGTGTTGCAAAATAGGTTTTATTCATGCACACACTGCAATTTTAATTTTGGACCGAGTTTCAGCTTGCATTGCCTGAACCAAGTTTGTTATGTGCTGAAACGCCGTTTTCTGACATTTCAGGCTCCAACTTCAAAAATCATGCAAAACACTTCTAACACCTTCAGATATGTTTCTCTGTGTTGCAAAATAGGTTTTATTCATGCACAGACTGCAATTTCAATTTCTGACCGAGTTTCAGCTTGCATTGCCAGAACCAAGTTTGTTATGTGCTGAAACGCTGTTTTCTGACATTTCAGGCTCTAACTTCAAAAATCATGCAAAACACTTCTAACACCTTCAGATATGTTTCTCTGTGTTGCAAAATAGGTTTTATTCATGCACAGACTGCAATTTTAATTTTGGACCGAGTTTCAGCTTGCATTGCCTGAACCAAGTTTGTTCTGCGCTGAAAGGCTGTTTTCTGACATTTCAGACTCTAACTTAAAAAATCATGCAAAACACTTCTAACACCTTCAGATATGTTTCTGTGTGTTGAAAAATACGTTTCATTCATGCACAGACTGCAATTTTAATTTTGGACCGAGTTTCAGCTTGCATTGCCTGAACCAAGTTTGTTATGTGCTGAAACGCCGTTTTCTGACATTTCAGGCTCCAACTTCAAAAATCATGCAAAACACTTCTAACACCTTCAGATATGTTTCTCTGTGTTGCAAAATAGGTTTTATTCATGCACAGACTGCAATTTCAATTTCTGACCGAGTTTCAGCTTGCATTGCCAGAACCAAGTTTGTTATGTGCTGAAACGCTGTTTTCTGACATTTCAGGCTCTAACTTCAAAAATCATGCAAAACACTTCTAACACCTTCAGATATGTTTCTCTGTGTTGCAAAATAGGTTTTATTCATGCACAGACTGCAATTTTAATTTTGGACCGAGTTTCAGCTTGCATTGCCTGAACCAAGTTTGTTCTGCGCTGAAAGGCTGTTTTCTGACATTTCAGACTCTAACTTAAAAAATCATGCAAAACACTTCTAACACCTTCAGATATGTTTCTGTGTGTTGAAAAATACGTTTCATTCATGCACAGACTGCAATTTTAATTTTGGACCGAGTTTCAGCTTGCATTGCCTGAACCAAGTTTGTTATGTGCTGAAAAGCCGTTTTCTGACATTTCAGGCTCTAACTTCAAAAATCATGCAAAACACTTCTAACACCTTCAGATATGTTTCTCTGTGTTGCAAAATAGGTTTTATTCATGCACAGACTGCAATTTTTATTTTGGACCGAGTTTCAGCTTGCATTGCCAGAACCAAGTTTGTTATGTGCTGAAACGCTGTTTTCTGACATTTCAGGCTCTAACTTCAAAAATCATGCAAAACACTTCTAACACCTTCAGATATGTTTCTCTGTGTTGCAAAATAGGTTTTATTCATGCACACACTGCAATTTTAATTTTGGACCGAGTTTCAGCTTGCATTGCCTGAACCAAGTTTGTTATGTGCTGAAACGCCGTTTTCTGACATTTCAGGCTCCAACTTCAAAAATCATGCAAAACACTTCTAACACCTTCAGATATGTTTCTCTGTGTTGCAAAATAGGTTTTATTCATGCACAGACTGCAATTTTAATTTCTGACCGAGTTTCAGCTTGCATTGCCAGAACCAAGTTTGTTATGTGCTGAAACGCTGTTTTCTGACATTTCAGGCTCTAACTTCAAAAATCATGCAAAACACTTCTAACACCTTCAGATATGTTTCTCTGTGTTGCAAAATAGGTTTTATTCATGCACACACTGCAATTTTAATTTTGGACCGAGTTTCAGCTTGCATTGCCTGAACCAAGTTTGTTATGTGCTGAAACGCCGTTTTCTGACATTTCAGGCTCCAACTTCAAAAATCATGCAAAACACTTCTAACACCTTCAGATATGTTTCTCTGTGTTGCAAAATAGGTTTTATTCATGCACAGACTGCAATTTTAATTTTGGGCCGAGTTTCAGCTTGCATTGCCTGAACCAAGTTTGTTATGTGCTGAAACGCCGTTTTCTGACATTTCAGGCTCTAACTTCAAAAATCATGCAAAACACTTCTAACACCTTCAGATATGTTTCTCTGTGTTGCAAAATAGGTTTTATTCATGCACAGACTGCAATTTTTATTTTGGACCGAGTTTCAGCTTGCATTGCCAGAACCAAGTTTGTTATGTGCTGAAACGCTGTTTTCTGACATTTCAGGCTCTAACTTCAAAAATCATGCAAAACACTTCTAACACCTTCAGATATGTTTCTCTGTGTTGCAAAATAGGTTTTATTCATGCACACACTGCAATTTTAATTTTGGACCGAGTTTCAGCTTGCATTGACTGAACCAAGTTTGTTATGTGCTGAAACGCCGTTTTCTGACATTTCAGGCTCCAACTTCAAAAATCATGCAAAACACTTCTAACACCTTCAGATATGTTTCTCTGTGTTGCAAAATAGGTTTTATTCATGCACAGACTGCAATTTTAATTTTGGGCCGAGTTTCAGCTTGCATTGCCTGAACCAAGTTTGTTATGTGCTGAAACGCCGTTTTCTGACATTTCAGGCTCTAACTTCAAAAATCATGCAAAACACTTCTAACACCTTCAGATATGTTTCTCTGTGTTGCAAAATAGGTTTTATTCATGCACAGACTGCAATTTTAATTTCTGACCGAGTTTCAGCTTGCATTGCCAGAACCAAGTTTGTTATGTGCTGAAACGCTGTTTTCTGACATTTCAGGCTCTAACTTCAAAAATCATGCAAAACACTTCTAACACCTTCAGATATGTTTCTCTGTGTTGCAAAATAGGTTTTATTCATGCACAGACTGCAATTTTTATTTTGGACCGATTTTCAGCTTGCATTGCCAGAACCAAGTTTGTTATGTGCTGAAACGCTGTTTTCTGACATTTCAGGCTCTAACTTCAAAAATCATGCAAAACACTTCTAACACCTTCAGATATGTTTCTCTGTGTTGCAAAATAGGTTTTATTCATGCACACACTGCAATTTTAATTTCGGACCGAGTTTCAGCTTGCATTGCCTGAACCAAGTTTGTTATGTGCTGAAACGCCGTTTTCTGACATTTCAGGCTCCAACTTCAAAAATCATGCAAAACACTTCTAACACCTTCAGATATGTTTCTCTGTGTTGCAAAATAGGTTTTATTCATGCACAGACTGCAATTTTAATTTCTGACCGAGTTTCAGCTTGCATTGCCAGAACCAAGTTTGTTATGTGCTGAAACGCTGTTTTCTGACATTTCAGGCTCTAACTTCAAAAATCATGCAAAACACTTCTAACACCTTCAGATATCTTTCTCTGTGTTGCAAAATAGGCTTTATTCATGCACAGACTGCAATTTTAATTTTGGGCCGAGTTTCAGCTTGCATTGCCTGAACCAAGTTTGTTATGTGCTGAAACGGCGTTTTCTGACATTTCAGGCTCTAACTTCAAAAATCATGCAAAACACTTCTAACACCTTCAGATATGTTTCTCTGTGTTGCAAAATAGGTTTTATTCATGCACAGACTGCAATTTTAATTTTGGGCCGAGTTTCAGCTTGCATTGTCTGAACCAAGTTTGTTATGTGCTGAAAGGCCTTTTTCTGACATTTCAGGCTCTAACTTCAAAAATCATGCAAAACACTTCTAACACCTTCAGATATGTTTCTCTGTGTTGCAAAATAGGTTTTATTCATGCACAGACTGCAATTTTAATTTTGGGCCGAGTTTCAGCTTGCATTGCCTGAACCAATGTGCTGTTATGTGCTGAAACGGCGTTTTATGACATTTCAGGCTCTAACTTCAAAAATCATGCAAAACACTTCTAACACCTTCAGATATGTTTCTCTGTGTTGCAAAATAGGTTTTATTCATGCACAGACTGCAATTTTTATTTTGGACCGAGTTTCAGCTTGCATTGCCAGAACCAAGTTTGTTATGTGCTGAAACGCTGTTTTCTGACATTTCAGGCTCTAACTTCAAAAATCATGCAAAACACTTCTAACACCTTCAGATATGTTTCTCTGTGTTGCAAAATAGGTTTTATTCATGCACAGACTGCAATTTTAATTTCTGACCGAGTTTCAGCTTGCGTTGCCAGAACCAAGTTTGTTATGTGCTGAAACGCTGTATTCTGACATTTCAGGCTCTAACTTCAAAAATCATGCAAAACACTTCTAACACCTTCAGATATGTTTCTCTGTGTTGCAAAATAGGTTTTATTCATGCACACACTGCAATTTTAATTTTGGACCGAGTTTCAGCTTGCATTGCCTGAACCAAGATTGTTATGTGCTGAAACGCCGTTTTCTGACATTTCAGGCTCCAACTTCAAAAATCATGCAAAACACTTCTAACACCTTCAGATATGTTTCTCTGTGTTGCAAAATAGGTTTTATTCATGCACAGACTGCAATTTTAATTTCTGACCGAGTTTCAGCTTGCATTGCCAGAACCAAGTTTGTTATGTGCTGAAACGCTGTTTTCTGACATTTCAGGCTCTAACTTCAAAAATCATGCAAAACACTTCTAACACCTTCAGATATGTTTCTCTGTGTTGCAAAATAGGTTTTATTCATGCACAGACTGCAATTTTAATTTTGGACCGAGTTTCAGCTTGCATTGCCTGAACCAAGTTTGTTCTGCGCTGAAAGGCTGTTTTCTGACATTTCAGACTCAAACTTAAAAAATCATGCAAAACACTTCTAACACCTTCAGATATGTTTCTGTGTGTTGAAAAATACGTTTCATTCATGCACAGACTGCAATTTTAATTTTGGACCGAGTTTCAGCTTGCATTGCCTGAACCAAGTTTGTTATGTGCTGAAAAGCCGTTTTCTGACATTTCAGGCTCTAACTTCAAAAATCATGCAAAACACTTCTAACACCTTCAGATATGTTTCTCTGTGTTGCAAAATAGGTTTTATTCATGCACAGACTGCAATTTTTATTTTGGACCGAGTTTCAGCTTGCATTGCCAGAACCAAGTTTGTTATGTGCTGAAACGCTGTTTTCTGACATTTCAGGCTCTAACTTCAAAAATCATGCAAAACACTTCTAACACCTTCAGATATGTTTCTCTGTGTTGCAAAATAGGTTTTATTCATGCACACACTGCAATTTTAATTTTGGACCGAGTTTCAGCTTGCATTGCCTGAACCAAGTTTGTTATGTGCTGAAACGCCGTTTTCTGACATTTCAGGCTCCAACTTCAAAAATCATGCAAAACACTTCTAACACCTTCAGATATGTTTCTCTGTGTTGCAAAATAGGTTTTATTCATGCACAGACTGCAATTTTAATTTCTGACCGAGTTTCAGCTTGCATTGCCAGAACCAAGTTTGTTATGTGCTGAAACGCTGTTTTCTGACATTTCAGGCTCTAACTTCAAAAATCATGCAAAACACTTCTAACACCTTCAGATATGTTTCTCTGTGTTGCAAAATAGGTTTTATTCATGCACACACTGCAATTTTAATTTTGGACCGAGTTTCAGCTTGCATTGCCTGAACCAAGTTTGTTATGTGCTGAAACGCCGTTTTCTGACATTTCAGGCTCCAACTTCAAAAATCATGCAAAACACTTCTAACACCTTCAGATATGTTTCTCTGTTTTGCAAAATAGGTTTTATTCATGCACAGACTGCAATTTTAATTTTGGGCCGAGTTTCAGCTTGCATTGTCTGAACCAAGTTTGTTATGTGCTGAAAGGCCTTTTTCTGACATTTCAGGCTCTAACTTCAAAAATCATGCAAAACACTTCTAACACCTTCAGATATGTTTCTCTGTGTTGCAAAATAGGTTTTATTCATGCACAGACTGCAATTTTAATTTCTGACCGAGTTTCAGCTTGCGTTGCCAGAACCAAGTTTGTTATGTGCTGAAACGCTGTTTTCTGACATTTCAGGCTCTAACTTCAAAAATCATGCAAAACACTTCTAACACCTTCAGATATGTTTCTCTGTGTTGCAAAATAGGTTTTATTCATGCACACACTGCAATTTTAATTTTGGACCGAGTTTCAGCTTGCATTGCCTGAACCAAGTTTGTTATGTGCTGAGAAACGCCGTTTTCTGACATTTCAGGCTCCAACTTCAAAATTCATGCAAAACACTTCTAACACCTTCAGATATGTTTCTCTGTGTTGCAAAATAGGTTTTATTCATGCACAGACTGCAATTTTAATTTCTGACCGAGTTTCAGCTTGCATTGCCAGAACCAAGTTTGTTATGTGCTGAAACGCTGTTTTCTGACATTTCAGGCTCTAACTTCAAAAATCATGCAAAACACTTCTAACACCTTCAGATATGTTTCTCTGTGTTGCAAAATAGGTTTTATTCATGCACAGACTGCAATTTTAATTTTGGACCGAGTTTCAGCTTGCATTGCCTGAACCAAGTTTGTTCTGCGCTGAAAGGCTGTTTTCTGACATTTCAGACTCAAACTTAAAAAATCATGCAAAACACTTCTAACACCTTCAGATATGTTTCTGTGTGTTGAAAAATACGTTTCATTCATGCACAGACTGCAATTTTAATTTTGGACCGAGTTTCAGCTTGCATTGCCTGAACCAAGTTTGTTATGTGCTGAAAAGCCGTTTTCTGACATTTCAGGCTCTAACTTCAAAAATCATGCAAAACACTTCTAACACCTTCAGATATGTTTCTCTGTGTTGCAAAATAGGTTTTATTCATGCACAGACTGCAATTTTTATTTTGGACCGAGTTTCAGCTTGCATTGCCAGAACCAAGTTTGTTATGTGCTGAAACGCTGTTTTCTGACATTTCAGGCTCTAACTTCAAAAATCATGCAAAACACTTCTAACACCTTCAGATATGTTTCTCTGTGTTGCAAAATAGGTTTTATTCATGCACACACTGCAATTTTAATTTTGGACCGAGTTTCAGCTTGCATTGCCTGAACCAAGTTTGTTATGTGCTGAAACGCCGTTTTCTGACATTTCAGGCTCCAACTTCAAAAATCATGCAAAACACTTCTAACACCTTCAGATATGTTTCTCTGTGTTGCAAAATAGGTTTTATTCATGCACAGACTGCAATTTTAATTTCTGACCGAGTTTCAGCTTGCATTGTCAGAACCAAGTTTGTTATGTGCTGAAACGCTGTTTTCTGACATTTCAGGCTCTAACTTCAAAAATCATGCAAAACACTTCTAACACCTTCAGATATGTTTCTCTGTGTTGCAAAATAGGTTTTATTCATGCACACACTGCAATTTTAATTTTGGACCGAGTTTCAGCTTGCATTGCCTGAACCAAGTTTGTTATGTGCTGAAACGCCGTTTTCTGACATTTCAGGCTCCAACTTCAAAAATCATGCAAAACACTTCTAACACCTTCAGATATGTTTCTCTGTTTTGCAAAATAGGTTTTATTCATGCACAGACTGCAATTTTAATTTTGGGCCGAGTTTCAGCTTGCATTGTCTGAACCAAGTTTGTTATGTGCTGAAAGGCCTTTTTCTGACATTTCAGGCTCTAACTTCAAAAATCATGCAAAACACTTCTAACACCTTCAGATATGTTTCTCTGTGTTGCAAAATAGGTTTTATTCATGCACAGACTGCAATTTTAATTTCTGACCGAGTTTCAGCTTGCGTTGCCAGAACCAAGTTTGTTATGTGCTGAAACGCTGTTTTCTGACATTTCAGGCTCTAACTTCAAAAATCATGCAAAACACTTCTAACACCTTCAGATATGTTTCTCTGTGTTGCAAAATAGGTTTTATTCATGCACACACTGCAATTTTAATTTTGGACCGAGTTTCAGCTTGCATTGCCTGAACCAAGTTTGTTATGTGCTGAGAAACGCCGTTTTCTGACATTTCAGGCTCCAACTTCAAAATTCATGCAAAACACTTCTAACACCTTCAGATATGTTTCTCTGTGTTGCAAAATAGGTTTTATTCATGCACAGACTGCAATTTTAATTTCTGACCGAGTTTCAGCTTGCATTGCCAGAACCAAGTTTGTTATGTGCTGAAACGCTGTTTTCTGACATTTCAGGCTCTAACTTCAAAAATCATGCAAAACACTTCTAACACCTTCAGATATGTTTCTCTGTGTTGCAAAATAGGTTTTATTCATGCACAGACTGCAATTTTAATTTTGGACCGAGTTTCAGCTTGCATTGCCTGAACCAAGTTTGTTCTGCGCTGAAAGGCTGTTTTCTGACATTTCAGGCTCTAACTTCAAAAATCATGCAAAACACTTCTAACACCTTCAGATATGTTTCTCTGTGTTGCAAAAAAGGTTTTATTCATGCACAGACTGCATTTTTTATTTTGGACCGAGTTTCAGCTTGCATTGCCAGAACCAAGTTTGTTATGTGCTGAAACGCTGTTTTCTGACATTTCAGGCTCTAACTTCAAAAATCATGCAAAACACTTCTAACACCTTCAGATATGTTTCTCTGTGTTGCAAAATAGGTTTTATTCATGCACAGACTGCAATTTTAATTTTGGGCCGAGTTTCAGCTTGCATTGTCTGAACCAAGTTTGTTATGTGCTGAAAGGCCTTTTTCTGACATTTCAGGCTCTAACTTCAAAAATCATGCAAAACACTTCTAACACCTTCAGATATGTTTCTCTGTGTTGCAAAATAGGTTTTATTCATGCACAGACTGCAATTTTTATTTTGGACCGAGTTTCAGCTTGCATTGCCAGAACCAAGTTTGTTATGTGCTGAAACGCTGTTTTCTGACATTTCAGGCTCTAACTTCAAAAATCATGCAAAACACTTCTAACACCTTCAGATATGTTTCTCTGTGTTGCAAAATAGGTTTTATTCATGCACACACTGCAATTTTAATTTTGGACCGAGTTTCAGCTTGCATTGCCTGAACCAAGTTTGTTATGTGCTGAAACGCCGTTTTCTGACATTTCAGGCTCCAACTTCAAAAATCATGCAAAACACTTCTAACACCTTCAGATATGTTTCTCTGTGTTGCAAAATAGGTTTTATTCATGCACAGACTGCAATTTTAATTTCTGACCGAGTTTCAGCTTGCATTGCCAGAACCAAGTTTGTTATGTGCTGAAACGCTGTTTTCTGACATTTCAGGCTCTAACTTCAAAAATCATGCAAAACACTTCTAACACCTTCAGATATGTTTCTCTGTGTTGCAAAATAGGTTTTATTCATGCACACACTGCAATTTTAATTTTGGACCGAGTTTCAGCTTGCATTGCCTGAACCAAGTTTGTTATGTGCTGAAACGCCGTTTTCTGACATTTCAGGCTCCAACTTCAAAAATCATGCAAAACACTTCTAACACCTTCAGATATGTTTCTCTGTTTTGCAAAATAGGTTTTATTCATGCACAGACTGCAATTTTAATTTTGGGCCGAGTTTCAGCTTGCATTGTCTGAACCAAGTTTGTTATGTGCTGAAAGGCCTTTTTCTGACATTTCAGGCTCTAACTTCAAAAATCATGCAAAACACTTCTAACACCTTCAGATATGTTTCTCTGTGTTGCAAAATAGGTTTTATTCATGCACAGACTGCAATTTTAATTTCTGACCGAGTTTCAGCTTGCGTTGCCAGAACCAAGTTTGTTATGTGCTGAAACGCTGTTTTCTGACATTTCAGGCTCTAACTTCAAAAATCATGCAAAACACTTCTAACACCTTCAGATATGTTTCTCTGTGTTGCAAAATAGGTTTTATTCATGCACACACTGCAATTTTAATTTTGGACCGAGTTTCAGCTTGCATTGCCTGAACCAAGTTTGTTATGTGCTGAGAAACGCCGTTTTCTGACATTTCAGGCTCCAACTTCAAAATTCATGCAAAACACTTCTAACACCTTCAGATATGTTTCTCTGTGTTGCAAAATAGGTTTTATTCATGCACAGACTGCAATTTTAATTTCTGACCGAGTTTCAGCTTGCATTGCCAGAACCAAGTTTGTTATGTGCTGAAACGCTGTTTTCTGACATTTCAGGCTCTAACTTCAAAAATCATGCAAAACACTTCTAACACCTTCAGATATGTTTCTCTGTGTTGCAAAATAGGTTTTATTCATGCACAGACTGCAATTTTAATTTTGGACCGAGTTTCAGCTTGCATTGCCTGAACCAAGTTTGTTCTGCGCTGAAAGGCTGTTTTCTGACATTTCAGACTCAAACTTAAAAAATCATGCAAAACACTTCTAACACCTTCAGATATGTTTCTGTGTGTTGAAAAATACGTTTCATTCATGCACAGACTGCAATTTTAATTTTGGACCGAGTTTCAGCTTGCATTGCCTGAACCAAGTTTGTTATGTGCTGAAAAGCCGTTTTCTGACATTTCAGGCTCTAACTTCAAAAATCATGCAAAACACTTCTAACACCTTCAGATATGTTTCTCTGTGTTGCAAAATAGGTTTTATTCATGCACAGACTGCAATTTTTATTTTGGACCGAGTTTCAGCTTGCATTGCCAGAACCAAGTTTGTTATGTGCTGAAACGCTGTTTTCTGACATTTCAGGCTCTAACTTCAAAAATCATGCAAAACACTTCTAACACCTTCAGATATGTTTCTCTGTGTTGCAAAATAGGTTTTATTCATGCACACACTGCAATTTTAATTTTGGACCGAGTTTCAGCTTGCATTGCCTGAACCAAGTTTGTTATGTGCTGAAACGCCGTTTTCTGACATTTCAGGCTCCAACTTCAAAAATCATGCAAAACACTTCTAACACCTTCAGATATGTTTCTCTGTGTTGCAAAATAGGTTTTATTCATGCACAGACTGCAATTTTAATTTCTGACCGAGTTTCAGCTTGCATTGTCAGAACCAAGTTTGTTATGTGCTGAAACGCTGTTTTCTGACATTTCAGGCTCTAACTTCAAAAATCATGCAAAACACTTCTAACACCTTCAGATATGTTTCTCTGTGTTGCAAAATAGGTTTTATTCATGCACACACTGCAATTTTAATTTTGGACCGAGTTTCAGCTTGCATTGCCTGAACCAAGTTTGTTATGTGCTGAAACGCCGTTTTCTGACATTTCAGGCTCCAACTTCAAAAATCATGCAAAACACTTCTAACACCTTCAGATATGTTTCTCTGTTTTGCAAAATAGGTTTTATTCATGCACAGACTGCAATTTTAATTTTGGGCCGAGTTTCAGCTTGCATTGTCTGAACCAAGTTTGTTATGTGCTGAAAGGCCTTTTTCTGACATTTCAGGCTCTAACTTCAAAAATCATGCAAAACACTTCTAACACCTTCAGATATGTTTCTCTGTGTTGCAAAATAGGTTTTATTCATGCACAGACTGCAATTTTAATTTCTGACCGAGTTTCAGCTTGCGTTGCCAGAACCAAGTTTGTTATGTGCTGAAACGCTGTTTTCTGACATTTCAGGCTCTAACTTCAAAAATCATGCAAAACACTTCTAACACCTTCAGATATGTTTCTCTGTGTTGCAAAATAGGTTTTATTCATGCACACACTGCAATTTTAATTTTGGACCGAGTTTCAGCTTGCATTGCCTGAACCAAGTTTGTTATGTGCTGAGAAACGCCGTTTTCTGACATTTCAGGCTCCAACTTCAAAATTCATGCAAAACACTTCTAACACCTTCAGATATGTTTCTCTGTGTTGCAAAATAGGTTTTATTCATGCACAGACTGCAATTTTAATTTCTGACCGAGTTTCAGCTTGCATTGCCAGAACCAAGTTTGTTATGTGCTGAAACGCTGTTTTCTGACATTTCAGGCTCTAACTTCAAAAATCATGCAAAACACTTCTAACACCTTCAGATATGTTTCTCTGTGTTGCAAAATAGGTTTTATTCATGCACAGACTGCAATTTTAATTTTGGACCGAGTTTCAGCTTGCATTGCCTGAACCAAGTTTGTTCTGCGCTGAAAGGCTGTTTTCTGACATTTCAGGCTCTAACTTCAAAAATCATGCAAAACACTTCTAACACCTTCAGATATGTTTCTCTGTGTTGCAAAAAAGGTTTTATTCATGCACAGACTGCATTTTTTATTTTGGACCGAGTTTCAGCTTGCATTGCCAGAACCAAGTTTGTTATGTGCTGAAACGCTGTTTTCTGACATTTCAGGCTCTAACTTCAAAAATCATGCAAAACACTTCTAACACCTTCAGATATGTTTCTCTGTGTTGCAAAATAGGTTTTATTCATGCACAGACTGCAATTTTAATTTTGGGCCGAGTTTCAGCTTGCATTGTCTGAACCAAGTTTGTTATGTGCTGAAAGGCCTTTTTCTGACATTTCAGGCTCTAACTTCAAAAATCATGCAAAACACTTCTAACACCTTCAGATATGTTTCTCTGTGTTGCAAAATAGGTTTTATTCATGCACACACTGCAATTGTAATTTTGGACCGAGTTTCAGCTTGCATTGCCTGAACCAAGTTTGTTATGTGCTGAAACGCCGTTTTCTGACATTTCAGGCTCCAACTTCAAAAATCATGCAAAACACTTCTAACACCTTCAGATATGTTTCTCTGTGTTGCAAAATAGGTTTTATTCATGCACAGACTGCAATTTTGATTTTGGAAAGAGTTTCAGCTTGCATTGCCAGAACCAAGTTTGTTAAGTGCTGAAACGCTGTTTTCTGACATTTCAGGCTCTAACTTCAAAAATCATGCAAAACACTTCTAACACCTTCAGATATGTTTCTCTGTGTTGCAAAATAGGTTTTATTCATGCACAGACTGCAATTTTAATTTTGGGCCGAGTTTCAGCTTGCATTGTCTTTACCAAGTTTGATATGTGCTGAAAGGCCTTTTTCTGACATTTCAGGCTCTAACTTCAAAAATCATGCAAAACACTTCTAACACCTTCAGATATGTTTCTCTGTGTTGCAAAATAGGTTTTATTCATGCACAGACTGCAATTTTAATTTCTGACCGAGTTTCAGCTTGCGTTGCCAGAACCAAGTTTGTTATGTGCTGAAACGCTGTTTTCTGACATTTCAGGCTCTAACTTCAAAAATCATGCAAAACACTTCTAACACCTTCAGATATGTTTCTCTGTGTTGCAAAATAGGTTTTATTCATGCACACACTGCAATTTTAATTTTGGACCGAGTTTCAGCTTGCATTGCCTGAACCAAGTTTGTTATGTGCTGAAACGCCGTTTTCTGACATTTCAGGCTCCAACTTCAAAAATCATGCAAAACACTTCTAACACCTTCAGATATGTTTCTCTGTGTTGCAATATAGGTTTTATTCATGCACAGACTGCAATTTTAATTTCTGACCGAGTTTCAGCTTGCATTGCCAGAACCAAGTTTGTTATGTGCTGAAACGCTGTTTTCTGACATTTCAGGCTCTAACTTCAAAAATCATGCAAAACACTTCTAACACCTTCAGATATGTTTCTCTGTGTTGCAAAATAGGTTTTATTCATGCACAGACTGCAATTTTAATTTTGGACCGAGTTTCAGCTTGCATTGCCTGAACCAAGTTTGTTCTGCGCTGAAAGGCTGTTTTCTGACATTTCAGACTCTAACTTAAAAAATCATGCAAAACACTTCTAACACCTTCAGATATGTTTCTGTGTGTTGAAAAATACGTTTCATTCATGCACAGACTGCAATTTTAATTTTGGACCGAGTTTCAGCTTGCATTGCCTGAACCAAGTTTGTTATGTGCTGAAAAGCCGTTTTCTGACATTTCAGGCTCTAACTTCAAAAATCATGCAAAACACTTCTAACACCTTCAGATATGTTTCTCTGTGTTGCAAAATAGGTTTTATTCATGCACAGACTGCAATTTTAATTTTGGACCGAGTTTCAGCTTGCATTGCCTGAACCAAGTTTGTTCTGCGCTGAAAGGCTGTTTTCTGACATTTCAGACTCTAACTTAAAAAATCATGCAAAACACTTCTAACACCTTCAGATATGTTTCTGTGTGTTGAAAAATACGTTTCATTCATGCACAGACTGCAATTTTAATTTTGGACCGAGTTTCAGCTTGCATTGCCTGAACCAAGTTTGTTATGTGCTGAAAAGCCGTTTTCTGACATTTCAGGCTCTAACTTCAAAAATCATGCAAAACACTTCTAACACCTTCAGATATGTTTCTCTGTGTTGCAAAATAGGTTTTATTCATGCACAGACTGCAATTTTTATTTTGGACCGAGTTTCAGCTTGCATTGCCAGAACCAAGTTTGTTATGTGCTGAAACGCTGTTCCCTTCCGGGAACTCTACACTGCGTCCTGAAACGCTGTGGGGAACGCCATTGGCGGGCCGCACTCTGAGTCATGTCCAACGTCCAATGAGAAACGGGAGTGACGTCACAGGCGCGGTGACGTCATCGACCAGGAAGTATAAAAGCACGTGCGTTTGAAGCTGGCGTCAGCTTTTGTCATTCAGCGAGAGCGCTCTGTGTTATTGTCTGTCTGATTCGCATTCTGCTGTTTTTCAGTGCCAATTGCACTACTTTTATTTGAGCAAGAATGCCAGGGGGAAAACGTTCTTTTAAGAACGAACGTTCTTTTAAGAACGAGCGATCTATGGCGGTTCAGCAGCCACATAGACGGTGTGTCCCTCCCTGCCAACGCTTCATTGTTGGTGGGGATACACACGATCTATGTGTAGCCTGCTTGGGAGCGGAGCACGCTAGGTCAGCCCTTGAGGGGGCTGGCTGCCCGCAGTGCGAGCGGATGCCGCTGCGGTTGCTCCGTTCCCGGAAAGCCCTCTTTGAGGAGGGGGCTTTCGCTAGCGTTCCCCGCGGGTCTGGCCCCGCTTCCGTCGAGGCGGAGCGGCAGCTGCACTCGTGGGGTTCGCAGCTAGATCTGCTGGAGGGAGTTGAGACGGGTGATCCCCTATCTCTCTCCTCACCCAGCGGATCGTATGACCTCCTCTTGGATGAGGAAGCCCGCACTGCGGTTCCTTCCCTCCGAGAGGAGGAGTCAACGCTTCTCCTGTCTTCCTCCGAGGAGGTTGACATCGAGAGCGTTGACCTCCCACAACCGCCCCCCCGTTCACCCCAGTATGAGGAGCTGGTGGAGGTGCTGACGAGCGCGGTGGCCAAGCTCAACATCAGCTGGTCACCCGCTCCAGATCCAGAGCCCCAGGCGAGCAGGCTTGATGAGCGCTTCCTGCGGGCTAAATCAGCACCTCCCAAACGGAGCCTTCCCTTTTTCCCCGACCTCCATAAAGAAATCGCGAGGTCGTGGGATAAGCCGTATTCCTCTCGTCTCTACTCCCCCGCCTCAGATTACTACGGTAATGTGGGGGGGATGGAGGGATACGGCTACAGGGCGATGCCTCAGGTCGAGCAGACACTAGCGAGCTATCTGTCTCCCGGCCTGGCATCGTCCCTGAAGGCTCCGTCCTTGCCCACCAAGCCATTAAAAGTAACATCAGGCTTGATGGGCAAGGCTTATGCGGCAGCAGGTCAGGCTGGTGCATGTTTACACACCATGTCTGTGCTCCAGGCGTACCAAGCCGACCTGCTGAAGGAGCTTAGTGATGGCGAGGAGGTGAGCGTGTCAGAGATGCGTAGGACCGCTGATCTGGCGCTTCGGGCCACCAAGGAGACCGCTCGCGCTGTTGGGCGGTCTATGGCAGCCTTGGTGGCCGCGGAGAGGCATCTCTGGCTGACCCTGTCCGACATGAAAGAGAAGGACAGGGTCACGCTCCTGGACGCCCCCCTGCACCCCGCTGGCCTCTTTGGTGACTCTGTTGACACAGTTGTCAACAGGCACCAGGAGGCCCGTAGGCAGGCAGCGGCGTTCCAGCGCTACCTCCCTCGCCGCACTTTCTCCTCTGGGGCTGCTGGACGGGAGCAGCCCCAGCCGCACTCCAGCTCCTCACACAGGGAGACCCAGAAAAGGAGCGTTGCTACCCGTGCCCCTCCGGCGCGGCCTAGAGGGCGGGCTCAGCAACGCTCCAAGCCGGGGTCCTCAAAGACTAGGCCCGACCTGAGGGTCGTCCTACAGTCTAAGAGGGCCTCGGCTAAACGGCCCTGATGGTCGTGGCCCAGGGCCAATGAGGGCAGCCCCTCTCGAAGATTCAGGTGCCTCACCGCCTCTGAGGAGTACGGTGACCACCTCTCTTCGGGGCCCTCAGGAGATTCGTCAGCTAACCCTGCCGGTGTTACAGGGCGCGGCAGTCTCCCGCGAACATCATTCTCTGGTCCTTCCGCCCGGAAACGTAGCGGAACCAGAGAGTTCGCCACCCCCACGGGGGTCTCTAGAGCGCTCACTTCAGGTGCATCCTGCCAGTTCGCTGCTACAGGTCACCAAGTTAGCTCCTCTAATAAATCCAGAGACCAGTCTCGAGAGGCTGGTTCCCTTAGTAGAATTTCTGGCAGCGTGGAAACTACTGCCAAATATTTCTATGTGGGTCCTGCGTACTGTAGAGAAAGGTTATTCCATTCAATTCGGCGCCAGGCCGCCACCTTTCAGCGGGGTATTTCCTACTCTGGTAGGCCCCGAGCAGGCTCTGGTATTGGAACAGGAAGTGAATACTCTCCTGAGGAAGGAGGCCATCGAGGTGGTCCCTCCTCAATGCAGAGAGGCCGGGTTCTACAGCCGGTACTTCATTGTTCCCAAGAAGGATGGGGGCCTGCGGCCCATTTTAGATCTCAGACAGCTAAACCTCTCAGTAAGAAAACTGAAGTTCAAAATGTTGACTGTCAATCAGGTCGTGTCCCAAATCAGGTCCGAGGACTGGTTTGTCACGATAGATCTGAAAGACGCATACTTTCACGTCTCCATCCTTCCTCAACACCGGAAGTTTCTCAGGTTCGCTTTCAGGGGCAAAGCTTACCAATACAGAGTTCTTCCGTTCGGCCTAGCGCTCTCTCCCCGAACTTTTACGAAGTGTGTGGATGCTGCTCTGGCTCCATTGCGACTCCAGGGCATCCGCATACTCAACTACATAGACGACTGGCTCATTCTAACCAGTTCAGAACAGTTAGCGGCTCAACATCGAGATGTTGTTCTTGCTCACATGAAAAAGCTGGGGTTGAGACTCAACGCCAAGAAAAGTGTGCTATCTCCATTACAGAGAACCACTTATTTAGGTGTAATCTGGGATTCGACCACGATGCAGGCACGATTGTCACCTGCTCGGATAGAGTCGATCCTTACTGCAGTAAATGCGGTCAAGCTAGGCCTGCTACTCACTGTCAAACAGTTCCAAGTACTGTTAGGTCTTATGGCAGCTGCATCCAACGTGATACCTCTTGGACTGCTGTACATGAGACCACTGCAGTGGTGGCTCAAAACCAAAGGGTTTTCCCCGAGGGGGAACCCATTCCGCAAGATCAAGGTCACGCGGCGCTGCCTACGTGCCTTAGTCATGTGGAAGAAGCCCTGGTTCCTACTACAAGGTCCAGTGCTGGGAGCTCCTTGCCGCCGCGTCACGCTAGCGACAGATGCATCCCTCACCGGGTGGGGAGCGGTCATGAGTGGCCGCTCCGCCCAAGGCCTATGGAACGACCAGCATCACTCCTGGCACATAAATTGCCTAGAGATGTTGGCAGTGTTCCTGGCTCTGAAGCATTTCCTTCCAGACCTGAGAAACCGTCACGTGCTGGTCCGCACGGACAACACGGCGGTGGTCTACTATATAAACCACCAGGGAGGTCTGCGTTCACGCCCCTTATACAAGCTGGCGTACCAGATCATCCTGTGGTCACAAGGGAAGCTTCTCTCATTGAGAGCAGTTCACATTCCTGGACGTCTCGATGTGGGAGCAGACGTCCTGTCGAGGCAGGGGCTGAGGCCCGGGGAATGGATGCTTCACCCTCAGGTGGTGAAGCAGATATGGAGAGTCTTTGGTCAAGCCCAAGTGGACCTCTTTGCGACTCAGGAGACATCGCAATGTCCCCTTTGGTACTCTCTAGTTCCTCCAGCTCCTCTCGGACTGGATGCCATGGTACAGACGTGGCCGAGGCTTCGTCTGTATGCTTTTCCCCCGATCGCTCTGCTCCCGGGAGTTCTGGAAAGAGTGCGCCGGTACGGAGTACGGCTGCTGCTAGTAGCCCCGTACTGGCCGGCCCGAGTATGGTTCTCGGATATAATCGCCCTCCTCGACGGCTCTCCGTGGGAGATTCCCGTCAGGAGCGACCTTCTTTCTCAAGCTGGGGGCGCAATACGCCACCCCCACCCAGAGAAATGGAAGTTATGGGTGTGGCCCCTGAGGGGGCACAGCTCATAGAAGCTGGTCTCTCAACCGAGGTTGCTGAGACCATCCTTCAATCCAGAGCTCCCTCTACGAGGAAACTTTATGGCCTAAAGTGGAACCTGTTTGCGTCCTGGTGTCACGAACGCCACTCAAACCCAGTTCACTGCCCAATTGGTACAGTGCTGGAGTTCCTGCAAACTCGTTTGTCCGCTGGGTTAGCTCACTCCACCCTGAAGGTGTACGTGGCGGCTATATCGGCTTACCACGCCCCTCAGGGCGGCCTTTCAGTGGGCAGAAACCCCCTGGTCTCACGTTTCCTCCGCGGTGCACTCAGGCTGAGGCCTCGTGCAAAACCGAGAGTCCCTACATGGGACCTGGCTGTGGTATTGGAAGCGCTGTGTAAGCCTCCCTTCGAGCCTCTGGAGGAGGCCTCCGATCGGATGCTTACCCTAAAAACAGCACTGCTGTTGGCGCTGACATCTCTTAAGAGGGTGGGGGACCTGCAGGCCCTTTCAGTGGCCCCTTCCTATATTGACTTTGCCCCAGGGTTGGCCAAAGCATTCCTCTACCCAAGAGCTGGGTACACACCCAAGGTCCCCTCAGTAACACCACAGCCAATATCGCTGTTAGCGTTTTATCCTCCTCCATTCGTGGAGCACGACCAGAGGAAGTATAACTTAATGTGTCCAGTAAGAGCACTAGACACTTATGTCCACAGAGCTGCCCTGTGGCGTAAATCAGAGCAATTGTTTGTCTGTTACGGCCCCCCTAAGAGGGGGTGCCCGGCTTCTAAGCCTACTATCAGTAAATGGATCGTTGATGCCATCTCTACTGCATACGAGTCCTCTGGTCTCCCATCACCGATGGGAGTCAAGGCTCACTCAACTCGAGGCGTCGCAGCCTCCAAAGCTCTGATGGCAGGTGTCCCAATCAAGGATATCTGCAGTGCGGCGGGTTGGTCCTCACCTCTTACGTTCGTCAGATTCTACGAACTAGACCTCAGAGCCACTCCGGGCTCAGTCATCCTTCAGCCCTAGCACTAAGGCTAGGCCCAAGAGGTCAAAAGGCGCTTTCCTTTGAGTAAGGAAAGGAGTTTTTACCCCTTTTTGGTTCTGGCAAGTTCCCCAGACAAAGGCGTATGACTCCCCTCTACAGCCTCGTGTGCCCGAGGGCCGAGGCTTGTATTCCTCGTGTCTGGTGGTCGATCACAGACAGAGATGAGTTCCAGTGTCCTGGCAGGATCACCAGGCACTCCCTATGTCCCTCTTGTACTGGCTATACGCAGACAACGGACTACCATTTCTCCTCGTGTGCCTGAGGGCCGAGGAGCATCTTCTCCCTCTGCATTGGTCATGTGACAGGCAGCGGTCGAGAACCTTAGCCTCGTGTGCCTGAGGGCCGAGGCCTTTATCCCTCTCGTCTGGTGATGGATCACAGACAGAGATGAATTCCAGTGCCCTGGCAAGGTCACCAGGCACTTCTTGCGTCCCTCTTGTACTGGCTGTAATGCAGACAAAGGACCACTATCTTTCCTCGCGTGCCCAAGGGCCGAGGAATCCTTTTCTCCCCCTGCGCTGGTCTGCTGACAGGCAGCGGTTGAGATCCCTAGCCTCGTGTGCCTGAGGGCCGAGGCCTATTCTATCCCTCGTGTCTGGTGGCTGATCACAGACAGAGATGAATTCCAGTGCCCTGGCAAGGTCACCAGGCACTTCTTGCGTCCCTCTTGTACTGGCTGTAATGCAGACAATGGATCGCCACTTCTCCTCGAGTGCCCGAGGGCCGAGGAGCATTTCTCCCCCTGCACTGGTCGTGTGACAGGCAGCGGTCGAGAACCCTATCCTCGTGTGCCTGAGGGCCGAGGTCTCTTATCCCTCTTGTCTGGTGGTGGATCACAGACAGAGATGAATTCCAGTGCCCTGGCAAGATCACCAGGCACTTCTCGTGTCCCTCTTGTACTGGCTGCAACGCAGACAAAGGACCACATCTCTCCTCGTGTGCCTGAGGGCCGAGGCTCATTATCCCTCTTGTCTGGTGATGGGTCACAGACAGAGGTGGATTACCACTCGCGTCCTGGCAAGATCACCAGGCGGAGTTACTACAGTGTCTCATCAGGTAAGTATTGCTAGACACTGTCCCTTCTCGGTCTTGCGAGACCAGACGAAGGATGACATGACCTCGTGGGCTCGAGGGCCGAGGTCTCTTTCCCTCTGATCTGGTGGGCTCCACAGTCAGAGATGTATTACCACCCATGTCCTGGCAGGTTCCCCAGGCTGAGGTTTGTAATGTACTAACGCTGTCCTTTTTCCCCCCTTGTTCTAGCAGACACTAGGCAGGGTGCGGAAATTATGGGGACGTTGATACTTCGTTCCCCACAGCGTTTCAGGACGCAGTGTAGAGTTCCCGGAAGGGAACGTCTCAGGTTACGTATGTAACCCTGGTTCCCTGAGGGAACGAGACACTGCGTCTCGGACCATAATTCCCGCATCCCTGCTGCGCTCGCTTCATGCCTATGAGCTGACGCCAGCTTCAAACGCACGTGCTTTTATACTTCCTGGTCGATGACGTCACCGCGCCTGTGACGTCACTCCCGTTTCTCATTGGACGTTGGACATGACTCAGAGTGCGGCCCGCCAATGGCGTTCCCCACAGCGTTTCAGGACGCAGTGTCTCGTTCCCTCAGGGAACCAGGGTTACATACGTAACCTGAGACGTTTTCTGACATTTCAGGCTCTAACTTCAAAAATCATGCAAAACACTTCTAACACCTTCAGATATGTTTCTCTGTGTTGCAAAATAGGTTTTATTCATGCACACACTGCAATTTTAATTTTGGACCGAGTTTCAGCTTGCATTGCCTGAACCAAGTTTGTTATGTGCTGAAACGCCGTTTTCTGACATTTCAGGCTCCAACTTCAAAAATCATGCAAAACACTTCTAACACCTTCAGATATGTTTCTCTGTGTTGCAAAATAGGTTTTATTCATGCACAGACTGCAATTTTAATTTCTGACCGAGTTTCAGCTTGCATTGCCAGAACCAAGTTTGTTATGTGCTGAAACGCTGTTTTCTGACATTTCAGGCTCTAACTTCAAAAATCATGCAAAACACTTCTAACACCTTCAGATATGTTTCTCTGTGTTGCAAAATAGGTTTTATTCATGCACACACTGCAATTTTAATTTTGGACCGAGTTTCAGCTTGCATTGCCTGAACCAAGTTTGTTATGTGCTGAAACGCCGTTTTCTGACATTTCAGGCTCCAACTTCAAAAATCATGCAAAACACTTCTAACACCTTCAGATATGTTTCTCTGTGTTGCAAAATAGGTTTTATTCATGCACAGACTGCAATTTTAATTTTGGGCCGAGTTTCAGCTTGCATTGCCTGAACCAAGTTTGTTATGTGCTGAAACGCCGTTTTCTGACATTTCAGGCTCTAACTTCAAAAATCATGCAAAACACTTCTAACACCTTCAGATATGTTTCTCTGTGTTGCAAAATAGGTTTTATTCATGCACAGACTGCAATTTTTATTTTGGACCGAGTTTCAGCTTGCATTGCCAGAACCAAGTTTGTTATGTGCTGAAACGCTGTTTTCTGACATTTCAGGCTCTAACTTCAAAAATCATGCAAAACACTTCTAACACCTTCAGATATGTTTCTCTGTGTTGCAAAATAGGTTTTATTCATGCACAGACTGCAATTTTAATTTTGGGCCGAGTTTCAGCTTGCATTGTCTGAACCAAGTTTGTTATGTGCTGAAAGGCCTTTTTCTGACATTTCAGGCTCTAACTTCAAAAATCATGCAAAACACTTCTAACACCTTCAGATATGTTTCTCTGTGTTGCAAAATAGGTTTTATTCATGCACACACTGCAATTTTAATTTTGGACCGAGTTTCAGCTTGCATTGCCTGAACCAAGTTTGTTATGTGCTGAAACGCCGTTTTCTGACATTTCAGGCTCCAACTTCAAAAATCATGCAAAACACTTCTAACACCTTCAGATATGTTTCTCTGTGTTGCAAAATAGGTTTTATTCATGCACAGACTGCAATTTTAATTTCTGACCGAGTTTCAGCTTGCATTGCCAGAACCAAGTTTGTTATGTGCTGAAACGCTGTTTTCTGACATTTCAGGCTCTAACTTCAAAAATCATGCAAAACACTTCTAACAGCTTCAGATATGTTTCTCTGTGTTGCAAAATAGGTTTTATTCATGCACAGACTGCAATTTTGATTTTGGAAAGAGTTTCAGCTTGCATTGCCAGAACCAAGTTTGTTAAGTGCTGAAACGCTGTTTTCTGACATTTCAGGCTCTAACTTCAAAAATCATGCAAAACACTTCTAACACCTTCAGATATGTTTCTCTGTGTTGCAAAATAGGTTTTATTCATGCACAGACTGCAATTTTAATTTCTGACCGAGTTTCAGCTTGCGTTGCCAGAACCAAGTTTGTTATGTGCTGAAACGCTGTTTTCTGACATTTCAGGCTCTAACTTCAAAAATCATGCAAAACACTTCTAACACCTTCAGATATGTTTCTCTGTGTTGCAAAATAGGTTTTATTCATGCACACACTGCAATTTTAATTTTGGACCGAGTTTCAGCTTGCATTGCCTGAACCAAGTTTCTTATGTGCTGAAACGCCGTTTTCTGACATTTCAGGCTCCAACTTCAAAAATCATGCAAAACACTTCTAACACCTTCAGATATGTTTCTCTGTGTTGCAAAATAGGTTTTATTCATGCACAGACTGCAATTTCAATTTCTGACCGAGTTTCAGCTTGCATTGCCAGAACCAAGTTTGTTATGTGCTGAAACGCTGTTTTCTGACATTTCAGGCTCTAACTTCAAAAATCATGCAAAACACTTCTAACACCTTCAGATATGTTTCTCTGTGTTGCAAAATAGGTTTTATTCATGCACAGACTGCAATTTTAATTTTGGACCGAGTTTCAGCTTGCATTGCCTGAACCAAGTTTGTTCTGCGCTGAAAGGCTGTTTTCTGACATTTCAGACTCTAACTTAAAAAATCATGCAAAACACTTCTAACACCTTCAGATATGTTTCTGTGTGTTGAAAAATACGTTTCATTCATGCACAGACTGCAATTTTAATTTTGGACCGAGTTTCAGCTTGCATTGCCTGAACCAAGTTTGTTATGTGCTGAAACGCCGTTTTCTGACATTTCAGGCTCCAACTTCAAAAATCATGCAAAACACTTCTAACACCTTCAGATATGTTTCTCTGTGTTGCAAAATAGGTTTTATTCATGCACAGACTGCAATTTCAATTTCTGACCGAGTTTCAGCTTGCATTGCCAGAACCAAGTTTGTTATGTGCTGAAACGCTGTTTTCTGACATTTCAGGCTCTAACTTCAAAAATCATGCAAAACACTTCTAACACCTTCAGATATGTTTCTCTGTGTTGCAAAATAGGTTTTATTCATGCACAGACTGCAATTTTAATTTTGGACCGAGTTTCAGCTTGCATTGCCTGAACCAAGTTTGTTCTGCGCTGAAAGGCTGTTTTCTGACATTTCAGACTCTAACTTAAAAAATCATGCAAAACACTTCTAACACCTTCAGATATGTTTCTGTGTGTTGAAAAATACGTTTCATTCATGCACAGACTGCAATTTTAATTTTGGACCGAGTTTCAGCTTGCATTGCCTGAACCAAGTTTGTTATGTGCTGAAAAGCCGTTTTCTGACATTTCAGGCTCTAACTTCAAAAATCATGCAAAACACTTCTAACACCTTCAGATATGTTTCTCTGTGTTGCAAAATAGGTTTTATTCATGCACAGACTGCAATTTTTATTTTGGACCGAGTTTCAGCTTGCATTGCCAGAACCAAGTTTGTTATGTGCTGAAACGCTGTTTTCTGACATTTCAGGCTCTAACTTCAAAAATCATGCAAAACACTTCTAACACCTTCAGATATGTTTCTCTGTGTTGCAAAATAGGTTTTATTCATGCACACACTGCAATTTTAATTTTGGACCGAGTTTCAGCTTGCATTGCCTGAACCAAATTTGTTATGTGCTGAAACGCCGTTTTCTGACATTTCAGGCTCCAACTTCAAAAATCATGCAAAACACTTCTAACACCTTCAGATATGTTTCTCTGTGTTGCAAAATAGGTTTTATTCATGCACAGACTGCAATTTTAATTTCTGACCGAGTTTCAGCTTGCATTGCCAGAACCAAGTTTGTTATGTGCTGAAACGCTGTTTTCTGACATTTCAGGCTCTAACTTCAAAAATCATGCAAAACACTTCTAACACCTTCAGATATGTTTCTCTGTGTTGCAAAATAGGTTTTATTCATGCACACACTGCAATTTTAATTTTGGACCGAGTTTCAGCTTGCATTGACTGAACCAAGTTTGTTATGTGCTGAAACGCCGTTTTCTGACATTTCAGGCTCCAACTTCAAAAATCATGCAAAACACTTCTAACACCTTCAGATATGTTTCTCTGTGTTGCAAAATAGGTTTTATTCATGCACAGACTGCAATTTTAATTTTGGGCCGAGTTTCAGCTTGCATTGCCTGAACCAAGTTTGTTATGTGCTGAAACGCCGTTTTCTGACATTTCAGGCTCTAACTTCAAAAATCATGCAAAACACTTCTAACACCTTCAGATATGTTTCTCTGTGTTGCAAAATAGGTTTTATTCATGCACAGACTGCAATTTTAATTTCTGACCGAGTTTCAGCTTGCATTGCCAGAACCAAGTTTGTTATGTGCTGAAACGCTGTTTTCTGACATTTCAGGCTCTAACTTCAAAAATCATGCAAAACACTTCTAACACCTTCAGATATGTTTCTCTGTGTTGCAAAATAGGTTTTATTCATGCACAGACTGCAATTTTAATTTCGGACCGAGTTTCAGCTTGCATTGCCTGAACCAAGTTTGTTATGTGCTGAAACGCCGTTTTCTGACATTTCAGGCTCCAACTTCAAAAATCATGCAAAACACTTCTAACACCTTCAGATATGTTTCTCTGTGTTGCAAAATAGGTTTTATTCATGCACAGACTGCAATTTTAATTTCTGACCGAGTTTCAGCTTGCATTGCCAGAACCAAGTTTGTTATGTGCTGAAACGCTGTTTTCTGACATTTCAGGCTCTAACTTCAAAAATCATGCAAAACACTTCTAACACCTTCAGATATCTTTCTCTGTGTTGCAAAATAGGCTTTATTCATGCACAGACTGCAATTTTAATTTTGGGCCGAGTTTCAGCTTGCATTGCCTGAACCAAGTTTGTTATGTGCTGAAACGGCGTTTTCTGACATTTCAGGCTCTAACTTCAAAAATCATGCAAAACACTTCTAACACCTTCAGATATGTTTCTCTGTGTTGCAAAATAGGTTTTATTCATGCACAGACTGCAATTTTAATTTTGGGCCGAGTTTCAGCTTGCATTGTCTGAACCAAGTTTGTTATGTGCTGAAAGGCCTTTTTCTGACATTTCAGGCTCTAACTTCAAAAATCATGCAAAACACTTCTAACACCTTCAGATATGTTTCTCTGTGTTGCAAAATAGGTTTTATTCATGCACAGACTGCAATTTTGATTTTGGAAAGAGTTTCAGCTTGCATTGCCAGAACCAAGTTTGTTAAGTGCTGAAACGCTGTTTTCTGACATTTCAGGCTCTAACTTCAAAAATCATGCAAAACACTTCTAACACCTTCAGATATGTTTCTCTGTGTTGCAAAATAGGTTTTATTCATGCACAGACTGCAATTTTAATTTTGGGCCGAGTTTCAGCTTGCATTGCCTGAACCAAGTTTGTTATGTGCTGAAACGGCGTTTTATGACATTTCAGGCTCTAACTTCAAAAATCATGCAAAACACTTCTAACACCTTCAGATATGTTTCTCTGTGTTGCAAAATAGGTTTTATTCATGCACAGACTGCAATTTTTATTTTGGACCGAGTTTCAGCTTGCATTGCCAGAACCAAGTTTGTTATGTGCTGAAACGCTGTTTTCTGACATTTCAGGCTCTAACTTCAAAAATCATGCAAAACACTTCTAACACCTTCAGATATGTTTCTCTGTGTTGCAAAATAGGTTTTATTCATGCACAGACTGCAATTTTAATTTCTGACCGAGTTTCAGCTTGCGTTGCCAGAACCAAGTTTGTTATGTGCTGAAACGCTGTTTTCTGACATTTCAGGCTCTAACTTCAAAAATCATGCAAAACACTTCTAACACCTTCAGATATGTTTCTCTGTGTTGCAAAATAGGTTTTATTCATGCACACACTGCAATTTTAATTTTGGACCGAGTTTCAGCTTGCATTGCCTGAACCAAGTTTGTTATGTGCTGAAACGCCGTTTTCTGACATTTCAGGCTCCAACTTCAAAAATCATGCAAAACACTTCTAACACCTTCAGATATGTTTCTCTGTGTTGCAAAATAGGGTTTATTCATGCACAGACTGCAATTTTTATTTTGGACCGAGTTTCAGCTTGCATTGCCAGAACCAAGTTTGTTATGTGCTGAAACGCTGTTTTCTGACATTTCAGGCTCTAACTTCAAAAATCATGCAAAACACTTCTAACACCTTCAGATATGTTTCTCTGTGTTGCAAAATAGGTTTTATTCATGCACACACTGCAATTTTAATTTTGGACCGAGTTTCAGCTTGCATTGACTGAACCAAGTTTGTTATGTGCTGAAACGCCGTTTTCTGACATTTCAGGCTCCAACTTCAAAAATCATGCAAAACACTTCTAACACCTTCAGATATGTTTCTCTGTGTTGCAAAATAGGTTTTATTCATGCACAGACTGCAATTTTAATTTTGGGCCGAGTTTCAGCTTGCATTGCCTGAACCAAGTTTGTTATGTGCTGAAACGCCGTTTTCTGACATTTCAGGCTCTAACTTCAAAAATCATGCAAAACACTTCTAACACCTTCAGATATGTTTCTCTGTGTTGCAAAATAGGTTTTATTTATGCACAGACTGCAATTTTAATTTCTGACCGAGTTTCAGCTTGCATTGCCAGAACCAAGTTTGTTATGTGCTGAAACGCTGTTTTCTGACATTTCAGGCTCTAACTTCAAAAATCATGCAAAACACTTCTAACACCTTCAGATATGTTTCTCTGTGTTGCAAAATAGGTTTTATTCATGCACAGACTGCAATTTTTATTTTGGACCGATTTTCAGCTTGCATTGCCAGAACCAAGTTTGTTATGTGCTGAAACGCTGTTTTCTGACATTTCAGGCTCTAACTTCAAAAATCATGCAAAACACTTCTAACACCTTCAGATATGTTTCTCTGTGTTGCAAAATAGGTTTTATTCATGCACACACTGCAATTTTAATTTCGGACCGAGTTTCAGCTTGCATTGCCTGAACCAAGTTTGTTATGTGCTGAAACGCCGTTTTCTGACATTTCAGGCTCCAACTTCAAAAATCATGCAAAACACTTCTAACACCTTCAGATATGTTTCTCTGTGTTGCAAAATAGGTTTTATTCATGCACAGACTGCAATTTTAATTTCTGACCGAGTTTCAGCTTGCATTGCCAGAACCAAGTTTGTTATGTGCTGAAACGCTGTTTTCTGACATTTCAGGCTCTAACTTCAAAAATCATGCAAAACACTTCTAACACCTTCAGATATCTTTCTCTGTGTTGCAAAATAGGCTTTATTCATGCACAGACTGCAATTTTAATTTTGGGCCGAGTTTCAGCTTGCATTGCCTGAACCAAGTTTGTTATGTGCTGAAACGGCGTTTTCTGACATTTCAGGCTCTAACTTCAAAAATCATGCAAAACACTTCTAACACCTTCAGATATGTTTCTCTGTGTTGCAAAATAGGTTTTATTCATGCACAGACTGCAATTTTAATTTCTGACCGAGTTTCAGCTTGCATTGCCAGAACCAAGTTTGTTATGTGCTGAAACGCTGTTTTCTGACATTTCAGGCTCTAACTTCAAAAATCATGCAAAACACTTCTAACACCTTCAGATATGTTTCTCTGTGTTGCAAAATAGGTTTTATTCATGCACAGACTGCAATTTTAATTTCTGACCGAGTTTCAGCTTGCGTTGCCAGAACCAAGTTTGTTATGTGCTGAAACGCTGTTTTCTGACATTTCAGGCTCTAACTTCAAAAATCATGCAAAACACTTCTAACACCTTCAGATATGTTTCTCTGTGTTGCAAAATAGGTTTTATTCATGCACACACTGCAATTTTAATTTTGGACCGAGTTTCAGCTTGCATTGCCTGAACCAAGTTTGTTATGTGCTGAAACGCCGTTTTCTGACATTTCAGGCTCCAACTTCAAAAATCATGCAAAACACTTCTAACACCTTCAGATATGTTTCTCTGTGTTGCAAAATAGGTTTTATTCATGCACAGACTGCAATTTCAATTTCTGACCGAGTTTCAGCTTGCATTGCCAGAACCAAGTTTGTTATGTGCTGAAACGCTGTTTTCTGACATTTCAGGCTCTAACTTCAAAAATCATGCAAAACACTTCTAACACCTTCAGATATGTTTCTCTGTGTTGCAAAATAGGTTTTATTCATGCACAGACTGCAATTTTAATTTTGGACCGAGTTTCAGCTTGCATTGCCTGAACCAAGTTTGTTCTGCGCTGAAAGGCTGTTTTCTGACATTTCAGACTCTAACTTAAAAAATCATGCAAAACACTTCTAACACCTTCAGATATGTTTCTGTGTGTTGAAAAATACGTTTCATTCATGCACAGACTGCAATTTTAATTTTGGACCGAGTTTCAGCTTGCATTGCCTGAACCAAGTTTGTTATGTGCTGAAACGCCGTTTTCTGACATTTCAGGCTCCAACTTCAAAAATCATGCAAAACACTTCTAACAGCTTCAGATATGTTTCTCTGTGTTGCAAAATAGGTTTTATTCATGCACAGACTGCAATTTTGATTTTGGAAAGAGTTTCAGCTTGCATTGCCAGAACCAAGTTTGTTAAGTGCTGAAACGCTGTTTTCTGACATTTCAGGCTCTAACTTCAAAAATCATGCAAAACACTTCTAACACCTTCAGATATGTTTCTCTGTGTTGCAAAATAGGTTTTATTCATGCACAGACTGCAATTTTAATTTTGGACCGAGTTTCAGCTTGCATTGCCTGAACCAAGTTTGTTCTGCGCTGAAAGGCTGTTTTCTGACATTTCAGACTCTAACTTAAAAAATCATGCAAAACACTTCTAACACCTTCAGATATGTTTCTGTGTGTTGAAAAATACGTTTCATTCATGCACAGACTGCAATTTTAATTTTGGACCGAGTTTCAGCTTGCATTGCCTGAACCAAGTTTGTTATGTGCTGAAAAGCCGTTTTCTGACATTTCAGGCTCTAACTTCAAAAATCATGCAAAACACTTCTAACACCTTCAGATATGTTTCTCTGTGTTGCAAAATAGGTTTTATTCATGCACAGACTGCAATTTTTATTTTGGACCGAGTTTCAGCTTGCATTGCCAGAACCAAGTTTGTTATGTGCTGAAACGCTGTTTTCTGACATTTCAGGCTCTAACTTCAAAAATCATGCAAAACACTTCTAACACCTTCAGATATGTTTCTCTGTGTTGCAAAATAGGTTTTATTCATGCACACACTGCAATTTTAATTTTGGACCGAGTTTCAGCTTGCATTGCCTGAACCAAGTTTGTTATGTGCTGAAACGCCGTTTTCTGACATTTCAGGCTCCAACTTCAAAAATCATGCAAAACACTTCTAACACCTTCAGATATGTTTCTCTGTGTTGCAAAATAGGTTTTATTCATGCACAGACTGCAATTTTAATTTCTGACCGAGTTTCAGCTTGCATTGCCAGAACCAAGTTTGTTATGTGCTGAAACGCTGTTTTCTGACATTTCAGGCTCTAACTTCAAAAATCATGCAAAACACTTCTAACACCTTCAGATATGTTTCTCTGTGTTGCAAAATAGGTTTTATTCATGCACACACTGCAATTTTAATTTTGGACCGAGTTTCAGCTTGCATTGCCTGAACCAAGTTTGTTATGTGCTGAAACGCCGTTTTCTGACATTTCAGGCTCCAACTTCAAAAATCATGCAAAACACTTCTAACACCTTCAGATATGTTTCTCTGTGTTGCAAAATAGGTTTTATTCATGCACAGACTGCAATTTTAATTTTGGGCCGAGTTTCAGCTTGCATTGCCTGAACCAAGTTTGTTATGTGCTGAAACGCCGTTTTCTGACATTTCAGGCTCTAACTTCAAAAATCATGCAAAACACTTCTAACACCTTCAGATATGTTTCTCTGTGTTGCAAAATAGGGTTTATTCATGCACAGACTGCAATTTTTATTTTGGACCGAGTTTCAGCTTGCATTGCCAGAACCAAGTTTGTTATGTGCTGAAACGCTGTTTTCTGACATTTCAGGCTCTAACTTCAAAAATCATGCAAAACACTTCTAACACCTTCAGATATGTTTCTCTGTGTTGCAAAATAGGTTTTATTCATGCACACACTGCAATTTTAATTTTGGACCGAGTTTCAGCTTGCATTGACTGAACCAAGTTTGTTATGTGCTGAAACGCCGTTTTCTGACATTTCAGGCTCCAACTTCAAAAATCATGCAAAACACTTCTAACACCTTCAGATATGTTTCTCTGTGTTGCAAAATAGGTTTTATTCATGCACAGACTGCAATTTTAATTTTGGGCCGAGTTTCAGCTTGCATTGCCTGAACCAAGTTTGTTCCCCCTCAGTCGAGTCACTCCGACGTTACATGGGAACTCGCTTTGAGAGACCGATCATCTCTGAGCCTTATATAAAAAAGGCCAATTACAAATTGGCGAGTGGACGTGCGCGCCGGCCACGCCCCCGTACATACGGGTATATAAGATGGCCGCGCGCATCACTCATCAGATCTTTGCTTTCAGAGCCTCTCGTATGAGCCGCTGTTTGCTTCGAATCAAGAAATCTTCACAGAAGCCTTCAACATCCAGAGTTCTTCCCCGCCGGTGCCTAAAAGAGCAATTTCATTTTGCACCAGCGATCCTCCCGCGGGCTGTCGTTTTCACGGCAACAAGCCGCCTGCATTCCAGCGAGCAAGCCCCGTCGAGTGCACAGCCGCCCCGCGGCTTCTCCCTGGGCAGACCGGGAGCTAAAAGAGTCAATTTCTCACGGCCGATTCAGACGTTCTTTTCAGAATGCCTTTTCGGCCGTGCGCTTCAGGGTGCGGTAGTTTCCTCTCCTCTGCGGACGGACATGATCTCTGCCTCACGTGTTTGGGTCCCGAGCACGCTGAAGCGGCGATCATGGATGGTTCATGCCTGCACTGCGAGTGCATGACCATGGCCACGCTGAGGTCCCGCCGCTCGTTCGCGAGCCGGCTCCCCTCGCCCTCTTCCCGCGGTCTGTCGCTAAGCCGTCAATGCTTTTCGGCCACCGCGGCGCGGGGCGGGGGGGACCTAAAAGTCACCGTGAAGAATGCACCGCCGGCTAAGAAAGCCCTGCGGTCTTCTCTCACTCAGCGTGACCCCGTCGAGCTTCCGCAGCAGTATGCTTCCCCGCCCAGCGGGCTGAGCGTCTCCTTCGGTGCTCCTGCAGAGGATGAGATGTCCATCGCAGCATCAGAGGGAGAGTCGGCGGGCGAGGCGGACGCCTCGGCGGAGCGGCCCCCTCCTGAGGTGGTCGCTCCGTCTGACGCTGATGCCGAGCTCGCGGCTATGCTCCTCCGGGCCGCCAGGGGGATCGGTCTTGAGGTGCCTCCAGCACCTCCGGCCGATTCCTCTAGGCTTGATGATTGGTTTTTAGGGAGGGCTCCCGCGGCTCCGCCGCGGTCCCCCCCAGTTCCATTTTTCCCGGAGGTGCACGAGGAGCTGTCTAGATCGTGGCGGGCCCCTTATTCATCTCGGTCCCGCCCCAGCTCCTCTCCCCTCGCCACCCTCGATGGCGGAGCGGCCAGGGGGTATGCGGCCATCCCCCAGGTTGAGCGCGCTGTGGCGGTGCACTTGTGCCCGCGTGGCGCTGCCTCCTGGCGGGATCGCCCGCACCTCCCTTCCCGGGCTTGTGAGCGCACGTCCGCCCTGGCGGGCCGCGTTTACAGCTCCGCTGGACAGGCCGCTACCGCCTTGCACGCCATGGCCATTCTTCAGGTCTATCAGGCCCAGGCGTTAAAACAACTGCACGAGGGTGGTCCTGACCAGGGAGTTTTGGAAGAACTCCGCGCCGCCACCGACTTCGCCCTTCGGGCCACGAAGGTCACGGCGCGTTCCCTTGGTCGGGTGATGTCCACGGCTGTGGTCCAGGAGCGACACCTGTGGCTTACTCTGGCTCAGATGGCAGACGTCGACAAGGCTCGCTTTCTTGACGCTCCCATCTCCCAGAGTGGCCTCTTCGGCGACGCTGTCGAGGACTTTGCCCAGCAGTTCTCGGCAGTCCAGAAGCAGACGGAGGCCATCAAACACATCCTGCCCCGCCGCGAGCCTACCATCCCGCCGCCGGTGGCCCAACCTCCGCCTGCTCGTCGCCGAGGGCGCCCCCCCGCGGCCTCCAAGGAGAAGGAGAAACCCCAACCAGCTCCGTCCCCCGCCGAACAACACGAGGCCAGGTTGCGACGTCGAGCTGGCCGCGGAAGAGGTGCGCCGCCCGCCTCTCAGGGACCGTCTACACGCAAGAGGTCTGCGAAACGTCCCTGACGCGGGCAACCCGGAGGTGGAGAAGATGGCTCTTCAGGCGACGACAACATCTACGTCGCCGCTCCCGGTGGAGGGCCGGGAGTTGCTGTGCACCCTGACGCTGCCGCCGGCCCACGGGTCGGCGGTACCCAAATTTTCACAAAAAGAGCTAATTTTCTCACCTCCGGGGTTTCAGCCCCGCCTTCCCGTTTCGAGCGGCACACGGTTGCCCTCTCGAGGCCGGATCCGGAGCTGTTTATCGCCAGCGCTGGAACCAGGGAAGAAGGTAAGCACTGCCTCGTGCAGTCTGACTCCCCCCCAGGACGTTCTTCCTTCTGGGCGCAGTCCCCTTCCCGTTCCTCCCTTAGGCTGCCCCACCCTGGGCACGACGGTCAACGTTCCCTTGATCCCCCTGGCAGAGCGGTTGGGGACCTGGCGTCAGCTTCCCAACCCCTCGCGGTGGTTGATTCGGACGGTACGTCTCGGCTATGCGATCCAGTTCGCCAGGCGCCCGCCCAAGTACAGAGGCATCCTTTATACTTCTGTCCATTCGGACACGCATGCCGCTGTCCTGCGCGCGGAGGTCGCAGCCCTACTGGCGAAGGGCGCGATCGAGCCTGTCCCTCCAGCCGAGATGAGGTCAGGGTTTTACAGTCCCTACTTCATCGTGCCCAAAAAGAGTGGTGGGTTAAGACCCATCCTGGATCTCAGAGTCCTGAATCGGTCCCTTCTCAGGCTGCCGTTCAAGATGCTGACGACGAGACGCATGCTAACCTGCATCCGTCCCCAGGATTGGTTTGCAGCCATCGACCTGAAGGACGCCTACTTTCACGTCTCGATCTTACCTCGCCACAGGCCCTTTCTTCGGTTTGCGTTCGAGGGTCGAGCGTATCAGTACAAGGTGCTCCCATTCGGCCTGTCCCTCTCTCCCCGCGTCTTTACCAAGGTCGCGGAGGCTGCCCTGTCCCCTCTTTGGCAGACGGGCATCCGGATTCTCAATTATCTCGACGACTGGCTTTTGATAGCTCACTCTCGAGATCTCCTGTGCGAGCAGAGGGACCTGGTGCTTCGGCACCTCAGCCGTCTGGGCCTTCAGGTCAACCGAGAGAAGAGCAAACTCTCCCCAGTGCAGAGGATCTCTTTTCTCGGTGTGGAGCTGGATTCGGTCGCTATGACAGCCCGCCTCTCCAACGAGCGCGCGCAGTCGGTGCTGAAATGTCTGAGGTTGTTCAAAGACAAGACAGCGGTCCCTCTCAAAACTTTTCAGAGGCTCCTGGGGCATATGGCAGCTGCAGCCGCGGTCACGCCGCTGGGCTTGCTTCATATGAGACCGCTTCAGCACTGGTTACACGACCGAGTCCCGAGACGGGCATGGCACCGTGGCACACTCCGGATTGGCGTTTCCCCGCAGTGTCGCCGCCTATTCAGCCCGTGGTCAGATCTGACCTTCCTCCGGGCCGGAGTGCCCCTGGGGCAGGTCTCCAGGCACGTTGTGGTTTACACAGATGCCTCCACCACGGGCTGGGGTGCTGTATGCAACGGGCAAGCAGTTTCGGGCTCCTGGACAGGACCTCGTCTGCAGTGGCATATCAATTGCCTCGAGTTGTTGGCAGTCCTTCTGGCCCTACGTCGCTTTCGATCGACGTTGCGTCAGAAGCACGTGCTTGTTCGCACCGACAGTGTTGCGACGGTTGCGTATATCAACCGGCAGGGCGGCCTCCGCTCTCCTCGCATGTCACAACTCGCCCGCCGTCTGCTCCTCTGGAGTCAAACGTGGCTGAAATCGCTACGTGCCATTCACATTCCCGGGGAACTCAACCGTGCAGCCGATCAGCTCTCACGGCAGTCCACCCTCCCTGGAGAATGGCGACTCCACCCCGAGTCAGTCCAGCTGATTTGGAGTCGCTTCGGGGAGGCCCAGATAGATCTGTTTGCCTCCCCCGAGACCTCCCATTGCCAGCAGTTCTTCTCCCTCAGCGAGGTTTCCCTCGGCAGAGATGCTCTGGCTCACAGCTGGCCTCCGGGGCCCAAGTACGCCTTTCCCCCAGTGAGCCTCCTTGCACAGACCCTGTGCAAGATCAGGGAGGACGAGGAGCAGGTTCTCCTGGTCGCCCCATACTGGCCTGCCAGGACCTGGTTCCCAGAACTTATTTCCCTCGCGGCAGCCCCTCCCTGGAAGATCCCCTTGAGGAAGGACCTGCTTTCTCAGGGGATGGGCACAATTTGGCACCCACGTCCCGACCTCTGGAACCTGCATGTCTGGCTCCTGGACGGGACGCGTCAGACCTCGCTGGCCTTCCCCAGGCCGTGATAGACACAATCACGCAGTCCCGAGCCCCCTCTACAAGGCAGGCGTACGCACTGCGGTGGGGTCTGTTCGTCGACTGGTGTTCCTCCCGAGGTGAGGACCCCCAGAAATGCTCGATTGCAGCCGTGCTTTCCTTCCTGCAGGAGAAGTTGGAGCGCAGGCTGTCCCCTTCAACTCTCAAAGTCTATGTGGCCGCTATTGCCGCTCACCATGACGCAGTGGATGGATCATCCCTAGGGAAGCACCCGCTGGTCGTTAGGTTCCTCAGAGGCGCAAGGAGACTTAACCCTCCCAGACCGCGCCTCGTTCCCTCTTGGGACCTCTCCGTCGCCCTCCAGGGCCTGCGGGGAGCTCCCTTTGAGCCCCTTGAGTCAGTTGAGCTTAAATTTCTGTCCCTTAAGACAGCGCTCCTGACAGCTTTGGCTTCCATTAAGAGGGTAGGAGACCTTCAAGCCTTTTCTGTCGACGATTCGTGCCTTGAGTTCGGGCCCGGCGATTCTCACGTTATCTTGAGACCCCGGCCCGGTTATGTGCCCAAGGTTCCCACCACGCCTTTTCGCGATCAGGTGGTGAACCTGCAAGCTCTGCCTATGGAGGAGGCAGACCCAGCTTCTGCGCTGCTGTGTCCAGTTCGCGCCCTGCGCATCTACGTAGCCCGCACTCGGCACTTCAGACGCACCGAGCAGCTCTTTGTCTGCTTTGGAGGTCAGCAGAAAGGGAATGCTGTCTCCAAACAGAGGTTGGCCCATTGGGTGGTAGAGGCCATCTCCCTGTCCTATCTGTACCAGGGACAGCCGTGCCCCTTGGGTGTGCATGCCCACTCCACACGGAGTGTTGCATCCTCCTATGCTTTAGCGCACGGCGCCTCTCTAGCGGACATCTGTAGAGCTGCCGGCTGGGCGACACCCAATACCTTCGCCAGGTTCTACAACCTCCGCGTAGAGGCCGTCTCCTCCCGTGTCTTAACATAGACATCAGGTGAGCGGGAGGGCGGCTGGTGTTGGCTTGCTGCGCCATTCCCATTCGGATCCGAGCGCCATTTCCAGTAGGTTCCCTTCGGTGAACCCTGGGTCCTCCATGCCCCGCAGTCAGGGCTAGATGCGGGGTAGCCCTCACTGTGCTCCTGCCTGGGTCTCCTTCGCCCCGCAGGTCGTGGCTTTCCTTTATTATTCCAGCTTATCCGCTGTTTCCCTCGTATATCCCTAGCCTTATGGATATATTGAATTTTTCTCATTTCCACATGCGTAAGAACCGTTCATGTGCCCCGCCCCCCCCAACCCATGCTTCAGTTTTCTGGCATCCCTAGGGGCCCACTTCTTTGGCCCCCGGGGCGTTGGGAAGGTTACGTTACGGATCTGCCTGCCGGCACGTTCGCCTGCTGGCACGTGGGTCTGTGCGTAACGCGGCGTCAGGGCCGTGGCCTGTTCCAGAGGGTCTGTTCCCATGTAACGTCGGAGTGACTCGACTGAGGGGGAACGTCTAGGTTACGTAGGTAACCCTCGTTCCCTGAAGGAGGGAACGGAGACG